>NC_139982.1:7517713-7784496 GCF_963993115.1 Abramis brama
GCGAGCGCGTCTTCTGGAGCATTGGAAGAGTTCATTCATCACAGTATCCGAAGAATGGATTCGCAACAACAAGAGATCGGCGACACGGGTCGCGCAGTACAAGCCCTGGTGACGCACGTGTCCGAGCTCACCCAGCAGATCCATCGCCTACAGATTCCCGCTGCGCCGCCCACACCGGCTGTTCCCCCCGCAACACCTGCAAGACCTTCCCAGTCCGAGCCTCGTCTACCCACACCGGAGACCTATTCAGGTGAACCAGCTTTTTGTAGAGCATTCTTGACGCGTTGTTCAATGCACTTTGCTCTTCAACCACAGACTTTCAGTACTGAACAGGCCAAAGTGGCGTTCGTTATCACCTTGCTGACTGGGAAGGCGGCACTCTGGGGAACGGCGGTGTGGGAGAATCAACATCCATGCTGCGCCTCGTTCCAGACCCTCTCCGCCGAGATGAAGAAGGTCTTTGACCGAGCGCTTTCGGGGAGAGAGGCTGCCAGGACATTGGCGGATCTTCGTCAAGGTGAAAGATCAGTTTCAGATTTTTCTATCGAATTCCGGACCCTGGCGGCGGAGTGCGGCTGGAACGAGGAGGCGCAGTGGGATATGTTCCTGCATGGGTTGGCTGACCACGTCCAGAAGGAGATCTACGCCTTGGATCTACCTACCACACTGAACGGGTTGATTGACTTAGCTCTGCGGGTGGACGCTCGGCTATCCAGGATCGAACGCCGAGTCCCGTCCACCCGTACCTTCGGAGGGGTCGACGGTTCAAGATCCAACGGCAGGGACGTGGTCAGCCCAGTCTACGATCCCGAGCCCATGCAGGTGGGTCGAGCTCGGCTTTCCCGGGAGGAGAGGGAGAGGCGGAGGTCCCAGGGCCTTTGCCTATATTGTGGAGGAGCGGGACATTTTTCATACAACTGCCCGGTAAAAGGCCAAGCCCGATAGTAAACTTGAGGCTACTATCGGGTGGGATCTCCGCCAGGAAGACCTCATCAGCTGTTACATCTACCTCCACGCTCCTCCCGGTAAGACTAAGATGGTCAGTCCACCAGCACGACTGTCGAGCACTTCTGGATTCTGGGGCTGAAGGTAATTTTATGGACCACTCATTCGCACAACAGTTACAGATTCCCCTCAAACCACTCACTCACAGAATCGCAGTTCACGCTCTTAATGGACAGACACTTCCCACCATTTCACTATCCACTGAAGAATTAACCCTCATCACTTCTGGCAACCACTCTGAGACTATTTCATTCTACATCATGGATTCACCTCTGGCACCCGTCATCCTCGGACATCCCTGGCTCATTCAACACAACCCTCGAGTGGACTGGCATCATAGAGTCGTGCTGGAGTGGAGCAAGGAATGTCATAAGTCTTGTCTCGTGTCTGCTTGTTCGTCTGTGCCTGTTTCTGTTTTTCAGGAGGAAACAGGGGATTTGTCTAACGTGCCCGCGGAGTATCTGGACCTGAAGAAGGTGTTCAGTAAGTCTTGTGCTGCTTCTCTTCCTCCGCATCGTCCCTATGACTGTGCGATAGATCTACTGCCAGGTAAGTCTCCGCCTAAGGGCAAGTTATATTCACTCTCTATTCCGGAGAGGGAGGCTATGGAGAAATACATTTCTGATTCTCTAGCAACCAAGTTCATTCGCCCTTCCTCTTCTCCAGCGGGGGCGGGGTTCTTTTTTGTGGGGAAGAAGGACGGTTCTCTGCGACCTTGTATTGACTACCGGGGGTTGAATAACATCACGGTAAAGAATACTTATCCTTTGCCGTTGATGTCTTCAGCCTTCGAGAGGTTGCAGGGAGCGTCCATCTTCACTAAATTGGACTTGCGTAACGCTTATCATTTGGTTCGCATTAGGGAGGGGGATGAGTGGAAAACTGCCTTTAACACCCCCAGGGGGCACTTTGAATATTTGGTCATGCCCTTCGGGCTGTCCAACTCCCCGGCAGTTTTCCAAGCACTGGTCAATGATGTGTTGCGAGATATGATCGATCAGTTCATATATGTCTACCTGGACGACATATTGATTTTTTCTTCTTCTCTCCAGGAACATGTGCAACACGTCCGACGAGTGCTTCTGAGGTTGCTAGAGAATGGGCTTTTTGTCAAGGCGGAGAAATGCGAATTCCATGCACAGTCAGTTCCTTTCCTTGGGTACATCGTGTCGTCTGAGGGGATGCGGATGGACCCTGAGAAGATCAAGGCTGTGGTAGATTGGCCAAGCCCGGATTCTCGCAAGGCCCTGCAGAGGTTCCTGGGGTTCGCCAACTTCTATTGGCGTTTTATTCGCAATTTCAGCCAACTAGTCGCACCTCTGACCGCCTTGACCTCCCCCAGAATGACGTTCAGGTGGTCTAACACAGCCGAGGCTGTGTTTACCAAACTGAAAGGCCGCTTTGTTTCAGCCCCCATTCTTGTCGCCCCTGATCCATCACGTCAGTTCGTGGTGGAGGTCGACGCGTCAGAGGTGGGAGTAGGTGCAGTGTTGTCCCAACGCTCCCCTGTAGACGACAAGGTGCATCCATGCGCGTTTTTTTCTCATCGGTTGTCCCCGGCAGAACGTAATTACGACATTGGCAACAGAGAGTTGTTGGCAGTTAAGCTAGCGTTGGAGGAATGGCGCCACTGGTTAGAAGGGTCCGGGGTACCTTTTATCGTCTGGACTGATCACAAGAATTTAGAGTATATTCGCACTGCTAAAAGACTGAACTCCAGGCAGGCTCGGTGGGCACTTTTTTTCGGTCGTTTCGATTTTTCTATTTCGTACCGCCCGGGTTCTAAGAACATCAAACCCGACTCTCTATCTTGCATATTTGATTTTTCCGCACGCCCGACTACTCCCGAGTGCATTTTGCCCGAAACTCTAGTCGTTTCCACACTCTCATGGGAGATCGAATCGAGGGTCCAGAAGGCCTTAGAAGGGGTAACGCCTCCGCCCGGGTGTCCACCGAGCCGCTTATTCGTGCCGGAGGGATTACGGTCCGACGTTATCCAGTGGGGTCATGGTTCCAACGTGGCGTGCCATCCAGGAGTAAATCGAACTAGTTTTTTAGTCAAGCAACGATTCTGGTGGCCACGTATGGCTCGCGACATTCACGATTTTGTCTTGGCTTGCTCGGTTTGTGCCACTGGTAAGACTTCCAATCGACCTCCTGATGGGTTACTTCAACCGCTGTCGGTTCCTTCGAGACCCTGGTCCCATATCGCTCTAGATTTCATTACCGCCCTCCCACCCTCTCAAGGGAACACGGTCGTTTTGACTGTGGTGGACCGGTTCTCGAAGGCAGCCCATTTTGTCCCCTTACCCAAATTACCCTCAGCTAAGGAGACAGCGGTAGCCGTCGTAGACCACGTCTTTCGCTTACATGGCCTCCCGATTGACGTGGTCTCTGACAGGGGACCCCAGTTTGTGTCCAAATTTTGGCGAGAATTTTGTAGATTACTGGGGGCGACGGTTAGTCTGTCCTCAGGGTTTCATCCCCAGAGCAATGGTCAGACCGAGAGAGCCAACCAAGATTTGGAAAGGGTGTTGCGATGTTTGGTGTCCAAGAATCCTTCCTCATGGAGCCAGCAACTCTCTATGGTGGAGTACGCTCACAACACGTTGCCAGTGTCGGCCACGGGCCTTTCTCCATTTGAGTGTAGTGTAGGTTACCAGCCACCTATTTTTCCCAGTCTGGAATCCGAGGTTGCGGTTCCCTCCGCTCACGCCTTTGTCCAGAGGTGTCATCGTACTTGGACTAGAGCCCGTGAGACTCTACTCCAAGTGGGAGCGCGCACCAAGGCCAAGGCCGATCGCCACAGGTCAAAGCCTCCCGTATACGTCGTGGGTCAAAAAGTGTGGCTTTCTACTAAGAACATTCCTTTGCGTACCGTCTCTAATAAGCTTGCACCTAAATTTATTGGCCCGTTTACTGTCACCAAAATCATTAGTCCGGTGGCAGTCCGCCTCAAATTGCCTCCCGTGTACAGGAGGATTCATCCCGCCTTCCATGTGTCTAAAATTAAACCAGTGTTTCATTCTCACATTAATCCGTCTGTCCCGGTTCCTCCCCCACCGCGACTCGTAGATGGGGAGACCACTTATTCGGTTAATCGTATTCTGGACTCTAGGCGGAGGGGACGCGGATTTCAGTACTTGGTGGACTGGGAAGGTTACGGTCCGGAGGAGAGAAGTTGGTAACCTGCTAGAGACATCCTGGATCACTCCCTTATCGATGATTTCAATCGACAGGTAGGGGGGCCTGGGAACGCCAGGAGGCGTTCTTAGGAGGAGGGGTACTGTCACGGTAGACGTATTCTCTGTTCCTTTTAGTCTCGTGTTTATGTTGTTGTGTGAGCGCGTGTGTAGTGGGTGTGAGTGTATGACACCACCTGATCCGCTCCAGCTGATCATCATCACTTCACCAGCTGCAAGCAATTCACCCTTCTATAAATACTCACCGTTGTTGTATCATCTTTGTCAGATCGTTGTTGATGTCCTCCGTGTTGGTGTTCCGGTGTCCGTTCCTGCCTTGTGTTCCTGTTCCCGTTCTTCGTGGATTTCGTCGTCTTCTCACCGTCACCGTCACAGCACTTCATCACGGATCCTGACCATCTTGTCCCTGCGTCACCCATCTCACATCTGCTTGTACTGTTGACTGTGTTGCCGTAATAAAATACTTGCACTTGCTTCCTGTCTCATCTAGTCATTATGACAGCAAATCAATCGGTTCAATGGTGTCGAAAAGCTTTGTTTCTCTCATCACTAGAGCAACACTATTTTGGTTCATTTTTAAATTGATAACAGCAGACTATGCAGTTGCACTTTATTTTACATTATGTGCACTTACATGTACTTAAAGGGACAATATGTAGCTTTTTAGGTATTTTATTATCTAAAATCAATATTTTTATTCATAAATATGCCCTCAATGGTGTACAAATACCTATGCCAATGATCAGACTAATCCTCGTAAACGAAGAATTTATTATCTTTATATACATGGGACGGGTAGGTCCACGGAGGCTTCCATGTAGTTCCGCCATCTTGAAAAACTATAATAGCAGAGAGGGACAAAAAGTACTAGGACAACGCGTTTCCACAACGCGTTTCGTTCAGAGCCAGCGTCACGTGACTGAAGTCAACAGAAGCGGAGAAGCAGAGCAGAGAGAGGCGCTTGAAACTGCCGCGGCAAGTTTAAAAGGATGCACTGCACGGTTATTTATACACCGTTCATTCATACATACATATGAGTCACAGGATAAGGAGTCCTCGTCGTCGAAAAAGTCCAAAATAGACCGTAAAAGGAAACGTGACCGGATATTACAAAAACAAGGGTTAATGTCGGGATAGCTAATGCAGGAGAAAGCTTTCAAAAGAGACGCTGAAGTTGCCTGCTTTCTTCTCGACAGGTAAGTCAATGTTACGGTCTTAATTACAAGTTTCTTTTTCATTGCTTTGTTGTGAACTTTATTATATAGACAGTAGAACATTTATAGTTATATCTATTTATCTATTCTATTCATAGTAAGTTAAACAGGCTCTTTGATGATTAGCAGCTAACGTTATTGAGTAAAGTAACGTTAGAGAAGGCACGGATGATGATGATAACAATGCACGTACTTCAAAAATATAACGAATAAAGGCGGCATTACTACTAACTACCATAGTTAATGTTTTTCACAGTCAGTAATTTATACTGTAACATTCTTTTTTTCGTTGATTCAAGTTTCAGTTTGTTTTAAATAACAAACCTGTTCACCCGAAGGAAAACTCGAAGTGCTATTATAAGACATCCTGTCATAGCTTTTTGGTACATAACGGCAACCGTAGATGCAACGCGCATTTGAAAAAGTGAGGCGCTGGAGAGCATTATTCGTTTGAATGCAAAATACAATTTCACCACTAGATGGGAGAAATTCCTACTTACAGTCCCTTTAAAGAAAAGTACTGGGTAATGTAAGTTAACTGCATGGGTTCAGGGTTAGTACCTAGTTATTACCCAGTTATTTCAATTACTATAATAAGTGCTTAGTAAGAACATGGGGAACAGGACTGTAAAATAAAAAGCTACTGACTATGCAATATTGTTTAGTGTGGAATGATAAAATACAGTTCAATTATCAAGCATTCTCATTGGCTACAGGATCATCAGAAGCCAATCAGCTTGTGTAATTTGGTAATGATGTGATTGCTTACAGATTACTCATCCATGAATCCTGAAAAAAGTATCACAGGTGAAAAAAATAAAAATAAAATGTTTCTAACATTGATAATAAATCAGCATATTAGAATGATTTCTGAAAAATCATGTGACTCTGAAGACTGGAGTTATGGCTGTTGAAAATCCGGCTTTGCATCACAGAAATAAATTATATTTTTAAAGTATATTAAAATAGAAAACTGTAAAACTGTACATTTAAAATGTAATAATATGTTTCTGTATTTTTGTTAAAATAAATGCAGGCTTGATGTGTCAGGGTTCTGCCCTGGCAGCTTTGTCTGTGTCTTTGTTTCATGTATCTATAGCTGTGTCTCAATGTGAAGGCTGCATCCTTCGAAGGACGCACCATGTAGCCTTCGTAGGATTTCCTAATTGCGCAACCAGGTGTTCCCGATTACCGCTCCTGGCGCCAAGCAACGGTGCGAGAGGACAGCTGCCATCCTGATAATTCATTTGATATAGCCTAATTGAGTAAACAGCTACGGAGCCAGAATTGGCTATTGTCATTTTTATGTTTTATATTTTACTGGAGGACATGATGAGGATGTTTCAGCCCCGGCGCTGCCGGATCATGTATTTTCGGTTTAGCCCGGTTTGAATATAAAACCCAATTGAATATAAAAAAGTCCAGTATTTCTCGCGCTCGTCATCGGCAGCTGTCACAGTTGCCAGGCGACAAGAACAATCCTCCGTAGGCTAGACCGGTCCGAGCGCGTCAGATGCGCCCTTTGATATGGGACGCTGTAGTTAGCAACAATTTGTTAATATTGTGACAATAGACCTATATTTTGTTACTTTAATTTTAGGAAATGCATATTTCGTTAAGTATTCACGTTAAAATGTGAAGTAACCTACTGAGGTACTTTTTTTCCCCTCACATATGATTTTACATTAAACTACACAAAAGTATATAATGTAACAACCTTGAAAATATTCAGAAGTAAAATGCAGCAGTAACATAATATAAATACAAAACTATAATAAAAACCCTGACAAGGAGTTTTTCCCCTGCAGAATACATACCTCTAGTTTTACTCTTGATACTAAAAACTTTCTTTTTTTTTTAAACAAAAAACCTCAGTGACATGGGAGCTGAATCAGCCCTGCAAACCTGTTGGTAGACAACTTAGTGGATAGTGGAAATATGCACTCAAACACGCTGGAGACCATCCCAGATGATGTCCCACCAGCAGGAGGCCTTACCAGGGTCTCTATTGTGGAGCCCATCCTGGTCCAGCAGCTCCACCAGGGTCTCCCTGCTCAGCTCAATACAAGTCTACATCATTTTTTTCTTATTTTATGTAGGCTACTGTAAATGTTTGTTGATTTTGATATGTTTAACGTATGCTGTTAATAGTTGGAAAAAGTACTTTAATGTAGCCCGTGGAACAAATGATTTTCATTAACCAATTTTATTTGAAAAAAAAAAAAAGGTATACAAGATTTTGTTGTATGCAGAAATTATGACTATCAAAAAAATAAACAATGTCCAGAACAATTCATTCTCTTTTATTTACACATTTAAAGTTGCATACAAATAATGTACAGATTTTTTCTTTCCTTTTAAAAAATAAAAGTGAAAAAAGTTAAACAAGAACATGTAGAAAAATATATATTTTTCAATCATTCTCTCAAGAAGAGAAAACAGCTACTGGTGCTGGTGCTGGTGCTGCTGGTGGTGCTGCTGCTGCTGCTGGTGCTGGTGCTGCTGGTGGTGCTGCTGCTGCTGTTGGTGCTGGTGCTGGTGCTGGTGCTGCTGGTGCTGGTGCTGCGGCTGGTGTCTACTGTCTACTGTTTGTCAATAAACCGGTTAACACTCGTTCTGTATTTGAGTCCTCCTTCATAGACCCGTGACATGATGAGCATAAGAGACTTCTTTAAAAACATAAAAATAGTCATGTGTGCAAATGTTTGACCAGTAGTACTGTACTATTATACTATTGCTGCATAATTATCGAACATGTTGAAGTCCTTTCACGTCACCATTGGGCGTGTTGTTGTCCGCCTACACTTCACATAATAGTTCTGTAGGCCTGGGCTTCATTTAACCAACTATGATAGTTTGATCAAATGGTAAACGGTGTATCAATATACATAGACTAAATAAAAAGTGACTTTAATACTACTTACCATTACCTTTCGGTGCTGGTTTTGTGCAGTGCTCTGTAGTCAATAGGTGGGTTTCAGTCACGTGATTATGATGACGCGCGAAGGCGGGGCGATTTCAGATGGAGGGCAGGAAGTAAACACGGAGAATACGTCTATGGAGGAAACCGTTGCGGAGTGTCCGTATTGTACCTTTATCCGATTTTTTTGACAGTCCGTTTACACGTTATTTCAACTCTGACCCATATCCGATTCATGTGTTTACACTTGCCATACTATCTGAAACATTGCGTATGCTTAAAGGGTTAAATTCTCTTGCACAGATGGACGGACGTGAAATATGCTTGATCCTAGCTCTGCGATGTATGCGAAGTTCGCCAAACATCACCATGATTATGAGGCGGAGGAGGACGAAAAGTGCCATCATTCCACATATGTTATTGTGTGTGAGAGAGATCTCAGGACTGGTGGAGCGTATTGTGTTTAAATATTGCCTTTAACCGCGGAGACGTTGCCTAATGCCTCAGAAAATCCGATCCGCCTGACAGTCGCATTGGCACATATCTGATTTATTTCCACATATGAATGAGGCCTGAAACCGATCTCGAAATATCCGAATGCATGCGTTTTTTTCCTGTTTACACTTTCATAGAACACATCGGATCTGTGTCACATATGAGCAAAAAATCGGAATTGGGTCACATTTCACTGACAGTGTAAACGAGACCTAAGTAAATGAGCATTTAACGACAACATAATGCTATATAAACACAGACACAAAAAACACGTTGGCTAGCTAACATACCTCCGATGAAGTGGTCGCTGCAGACACGGGCTTTAACAGACTCTGCTCCTCCTGACCGCAGATGTAACTTACATTAAAAATCCACTTTTTACGGCGTTGTTCTGTGAGCTTTTTACATTTCTCACCTTTATGAGTGACAATCTTCGGAACTCTATAAAAACCCTTTCCCTTTTCTCGATTTGAACAATTGGAGCAGCCGTAAACTACACAAAACATTGGCATTTTTTCAGACGGCAGATCCTCAGCTATTTCACTTCCTGCCCTCCATCTGAATTTCGTCAGTTGGCGTCACGTGAAACCAACCTATTAGCATCCATTGTTTAAACGACGCAGATTCAGATCGCTTCATAAATGTAAATTCGTCTGTCCATCTAATTTTCAAACCATTTATGAATGACTGGAAAATTACCGCTCCACTTCACATTGTCCAATGAAATTTGAACTTGTTGTGCCAGATGACGATTGGTCGGTGTATTATACATGACAAACAGGCTTCAATCTATTATGTAATATTTAAAAATATGTGATATGTGGATTTTTAATTGAATCGACACACTACCTTTTATTATTGAAAAAAAACGTTTAAAAATTGTTTGGTTTATTCCTTCCTGCCGTCGAGCCGTTTACTCACTGAAATAACTATATCTGGCCCGAGAGCATCGATTCCCGAGCAGACTGTGGAAAACCTACGGTGACTGGACAAGTTTTCTTGCATCCACATTTCTTTCAAATCATGCTTTAAAGCCAAATATGTCGTTCTTTCCAATGACGAAAAACAACATAGAAAACTGTTAATGTTTTGTCGCGTTTTATGTTTCTCTTAAAGCAGGGTCATGTTATCAGGGGGTTGGGGGCAAAATACAAGCAGAATTAATATGCACCCAAAATTCTAAATGTGGTGGAAAAATTGCCCTAGTATGAGTTATTTTTATAATTATAACATATGATATTAAAAAATATTTCCAGAATATTGGCGTGATAATGATTTTATAAAACAGTTCAGTAAACAAAGAGTGAATATTGTGATGTGACATTTTAGACATAATATTCCAAATATTCAGTTTTTGCTCTTATTTCTCCAATGACAATAGTTCCAAACAAGCCACAGAAAGAGTTATGCGTATTTGTGATTCAGTAATAGTTGCTTAGTTCCAGAACGAATCTGCCGTTTTGAAAAAATTAGATGAATGAATTCTTGTCATAAACATATGACATTTACTATGAAACCAATATAATTAATGCATCACACTTGTGAATTTACCTTCAAATGTTTTATCTTCAAAACATTTTGTATCATTGTTATTATATTAATAATAATTCCAAGTTTTGATAATCATAAATGCATGCTAATAAATTATATGAATATTACGATATAAATGTATAAGAAAGGTAATCATTTTTGAGGGAAAAATAAATAAGTTTGAGGCCAATATAAACTACTTTTTTTCTGTTTGGTATTGTAACTTGACTTCGACTTGACTTGACCCTTAGCAGGACTCGACTTGACTTGCTTGAAGTGAACCAGTGACTTGACTTGACTTGGTTTGTGTGTACTGCGACTTAGACTTGCTTGAGACTTAATGGTAGGGACTTGAGACTTACTTGTGACTTGAACATGTGTGACTTACTCCCACCTCTGGGAACTGGTATGCATGTAAGACGGAGATAAAGTTGTTTTTGTACATGCAATGCTAGCAAAGAGACATGTGAGTTTCCTGAATGTGATCTCTTGATTTACGTGACTATACAACAATGTCCACTAACTCTCATTAGAGTATTAGTAGACTGTATAGTATTAGTATACTAAGTATTAGTTGTGATTGACGATCAGTTAAACTTCACAGAGCACATTTCTAGAACTGCCCGGTCCTGCAGATCTGCCTTATACAACATTAGGAGGATCAGGCCCTTCCTATCAGAGCTACACAACTCTTGTTCTCTCCAGACTGGACTATTGTAATGCTCTCTTGGCCTTCCAGCATCAACTGTCAAACCTCTGATCCAAACACTAATAACACTATATCATTACAATCAACATCACTCTTGTGTTTATGAAGAGAATGAGTCAGTGTTTCAATATGATCATCATGTTTTAGGTGTAATATATGATCCTGTCAATCAAACTGAACAGACTGCATTCAGTCACTTCTGCTGTCTGGACGTGATGCTTTCCATTTGAGACACAGAAACTTTACATTCTTACACAATTACTGTCACAACGGCTGATTCTTGATTTATGATCATGGATTATATTTTTAATAACATTTTCATATAAAGTATATTTACAACATTGCCTATAAATGTAATGATTATGTAACTATTGGTGTAACAACGGCAATCATCAACAATCATCTTTTTTTATGATCTTTTTATATAATAACTTTTTTAATCTCCTATAAATGATCAGTTTGTCTGCGCTGCTTCACTAAAGCAGAAGTGAAAGTGTTCCAGTCCAGATCATGTAACCAATCAAAGAGTGAGACTGAAAAGCCCATTTGCATTGTCAGGGTGGAGTGATTGTGATCCTCTCAGAATAGAGCAGCTCTGTCTCCAGAGACCATGTTCAAACCCCAAGAGCTTTATTTGACATTTACTGCTACATCAACCTTCTGAAAAGCACCTGCATCTTCATCTGTTAGTTGAATGATGTTGTCAGACACAAAGTGAACTTGTTGAGAAGCTTTATTGAATGTTGCAGCAAACACAGCAAATTGAAAGATCACACACACACACACACACACACACACACACACACACGCACACACACACACACACACACACACACACACACAATTTCAGTATTGAGTTGTAAATCACTCCAGCTGCAGCACTAGACTCATGTGAATCCTGCCTGACACAGGACACTCAGATACGGCTCATCTTCAGGAGAGAAACATCAGCACTCAGAGCTCTTGTGGAACGAGACCTCATGAGGAGCTCCATCATGTGTTACTCTGCAGACGTACAGCTCTCCCTCTTCCCAGCGTGCTTTGCTGAGGGTCAGGACGCTACTGCGGCTGTAGCGGCCGTCCTGCTGGCTCTCTGCGCTGGTCAGAACCCCCTCGGTGACCTCTGACCCGTCCAGTGTCCAGCTCACCAGCGCCCCCTGTGGAGAGTAAGAGCTGAGCAGGCAGAGCAGTGCGGCTGAGTCTCCAGAGATCTGCAGAGAAGAGGGCGGCAGCAGAGACACTGAGGGCTTCACTGTGGGACCAGCTGCAGGAGACAAACACAACACATTCACACACACACACACACACACACACACTGCACTGCACATTCACAGCAGAGGAATAATGCTGTTCTAGTTTTAGATTAAATCATTATAAAACAATATCAGTAACACTTTATTTAAAGCTTTCATACATATTGCATTATAAAAGTATGTTAAAAGCATTGATTATGCACTGCTATACATTAAAATGCATGTATGATCTAATCAATAAGTGTAACAGCAGTTATAACACATATTATCTATTATCAGGCCGATCTGACTGCTTTAATTCCAGCAATTATTCACTCTGAACATAAATATCTTACATTTTGAGATATTCACCTGAACTGAAAATGTAACTCAATTTCAAACAGAGTTAAAACACAATTGAATCACACAGAATGAACAAAACACTGAATTATAAGCATAACATGAGCAAAAGAGATTCAGTATCATTGACTGAACTAACAAAACAATCAAACAATATCAGTAACACTTTATTAAAAGCCTTCATACATATTGCATTATAAAAGTCTATGCATGTATGATTTAATGAATACATTATAATATTATCTATTCATTGTTACACCTTTAGAAATTATAATACAATAAAACTCATGACAAACAACCAATTTCAGATGTAACAAGGATTTGTAAATATTATAATGCATTTTAACTTTGGTTACAATAATTTATGAAAAATATATAAAGCATTATTATCTACATTATTGACACCTTTATAATGCATTATACATAAAGGCTTCAAGTAAAGTTTCGCCACAATATCTAATAATCATTATTATTAATAAATGTTGTTCTTGTTTCAACTGTAAAACACTTTCTGAAATGAAAATTGTGTATTTTTTAAATATGTAATTAAATAGACTTACATTTGATCACCAGTTTAGTTCCTCCACCGAAAGTCCACCACAGTGATACAATCTAATGAAACGCTCGTACAAAAACCTCTATTCCACTCGAGTGAACACACACTCCAGCAGAGAGAGAGAAACAACACTTCAACACACTGATATTAGAAGATCCTCAGCTCTTCTCAACACTCACTCATTCAGATTTGACTAAATGCTTTCTGATATAACACTGTTTAAAGAAATATATTTGATGAGCTGTGACCTCTGAGGTGACCTTTGACCTCTTTGATCATGGATGATGTTGTGGAGTTTCTCATAATGATGCTTCTGTTCTTCATATGCAGATCAATCATCATGATTCACAGAAAAACCTGCAGATTCAGACTTCAATCTTCAGTGAAAATCTCTTCAAATAATGAGTTTATTGAATATTAGAGCCAAAGTCAATAGAAAGTGTCAACAATGAAAATATAAAAGGTATTTTGCATGTTCTACACAGTCAAGCATGTTTTCATATTCAAGGTCTGTTCTAAAAGTATCTGGACTGGTTATGAATCTCCACACAAGATCATGAAACGTGAACAAGCTCTAATATGTCTCCATCTTTAACAGCCTGTTTCTTCTCCATTTGATGATTTCAGACACACATGAGGCTTCATGATAGATGGAGTGACACCATGAACTCTGATTAGAGATTCACAATCAGTCCTGATACTTTCTGAACAGACTCATGATTCATGATCTTACTTTAGTGATGGCGGTTCATCTAGTGGAAGTGTAGCAGTGATGATGGTCACATGACTGAATATGGACACAGAGATGGACGTTCATCTGCACATCCTCAGTGTCTCAGGAGTCACAATAAAAATACAAAATGAAGTCATGATTCTGTAACTCTAGTGTATATTAGTTTGTTATCAGCACAAGCTGTTGTAAATCCTGCCCACTTCTTTGCATTGTCAGCACATGCTTCAGTGCTCTGAGAGTGTTTATAGTGCTGTGAGTTTAACACTTCATGACTGAGAGCAGAACAGAACACACTCTTCATCATCACACAAGACTAAACTACAGCAATGAACACAATCAACATCTTCATCTGGACCATTGCACTGTTTGCTCAAGGTTTGTGTAATACAGTTTTTACAATAATTGTTAATTCTCTTAAAATGTTAAATATACATCATTTTCATTTTTGTTTGTGTTTTCTTTCAGAGTGTAGAGGACAATATACTGTAACTCAGAGTCCATCAATAACAGCAGTTCAACCAGGAGAAGAAGTCAGAATAAACTGTAAAACCAGCAGTAATGTGTATAATAATAATTACTTACACTGGTACTCACAGAAACCTGGAGAAGCTCCTAAACTCCTCATATATTGGGCAACAACCCGTAATACTGGAACTCCATCTAGATTCAGTGGCAGTGGATCTGGCAGTGAGTTTACTCTGACCATCAGTGGAGTCCAGACTGAAGATACAGGAGATTATTACTGTCAGAGTTTTCACTATCCAGGCAGCACTAGATGGTTCACACAGTGATAAAGAGTCGTACAAAAACCTCTGTCAGTCAGACGTCACAGTGACTGCACTGATACAGCTGAGAGAAACTGCAGCTGCTGATGGAGGATCACAAACTACACAATATCAAACCTTTCACAGACTTTATTCATTTATTATGATGTAATGATTATGATCTACCTCTGTTACACGGCCACTCCCTACCGGTTATGTCACAAATGTAAGTCCTGTGCCCGCTCACGAGCGCTCACACATACTGATAAACACAACCTGTGCCCGCTCTCGCGCTCCGTTCCTCGCACGATATGTTCCCCGTCCAATGCCACCGGGACATCGTGTGTAAAACGGCCAGCCATCGCTGTCTGCGAGCCGTCGTATTCAAGCACCGAGAGCGCACGCATTGCGCCCGCGCCTCCGAATCAGGTTCTCGAGCCCGCGGAATGCGGCAATCGGAGCCCGGAGGCCATTCTGCCCATAGCCGTGCATGCGAAAGCATGGGAAGCTATTCCAGGCGCGTCAGAATGGGTGCTGAGCACAGTAAAACAGGGCTATTCATTGCAGTTCGCTCGCCGTCCCCCGTGCTTTTGAGCGCGAACCGAGACGAGAGTGAATGGGGAAGTAGCACACCTACTTCGTGCAGAAATAGCAAAACTTCTGTGCAAAGGGGCCATAGAACTGGCTTTTACAGCCGTTATTTCCTCGTGCCCAAGAAGGACGGAGCTCTCAGACCGATTTTAGATCTGAGATATTTGAACAAAGCTCTTATGAAAAGACCGTTCAAAATGCTCACAACCAGGCAGATCCTCGCGCAGATTCGCCCAAGAGACTGGTTTATCTCCCTCGCTGCGCTGGCTGAGAGCCGCGCACGTGCCGGGCCACGTGAATGTTGGCCCAGACAGACTGTCCAGAGACAACATTCCCCCGGGAGAAAGGTCCCTGCACCCCCAGACAGTCCAGTTACTGTGGCGCCTTTTCGGCAAAGCGGAAGTCAAACTTTTTGCGTCAAAAGACAACGCTTATTGCCCGAGATTCCTCTCGAAGAGCGAGGACGCGCTGGCCCAAACCTGGCCCAGCTGCCCGCTGTATGCTTTCCCTCCGATCTCGCTGTTACCACAGGTAATCAAGAGATTCAGGGAAACGCCCCACTCAGTGCTCCTCATAGCCCCGCGATGGGAGAACCAAATCTGGTACCCAGAGCTAGTGAGGCTGTCGCACTCAGCCCCATGGCCGATCCCGGTGAGGAAAGATCTCCTCTCTCAAGCCGGTGGATCAATTTGGCATCCCCATCCAGAGTGCTGGTCTCTGCATGCGTGGATAATCAACGGATACCCGTTGATTTGCCAGAAGGGGTCATGAACACGATCACGCAATCTAGAGCTCCTTCTACGAGAAGACTCTACGCGTCTAAATGGTCAGTGTTCTCCAAGTGGTGCGCTACTAAGAGTCTGGATCCACGCGCGTATGGGGTTTCGTGGGTGCTCTCCTTCCTGCAAGAGCTGTTGGATAAGGGCAGGTCCCCTTCCACGCTCAAAGTGTACGTCGCGGCTATTGCAGCATTCGCAGAGACGACGCGCAGCCGTGCGATAGGAAGGAACGAGCTCATTATCCGCTTCCTTAGAGGAGCCAGGAGAATGAACCCCCCGTGGCCCCCTTCGGTTCCTATTTGGGATCTTTCTTTGGTCCTGGAGGCCCTGAAAGCGTTTCCCTTTCAACCGTTAGAATCCGTGGATCTGAAATTCCTTTCGCTCAAAACCGTTTTTCTGATAGCTCTGTCGTCAGTAAAACGTGTGGGGGATCTACACACGCTATCTGTTAGCCCCGCATGTCTCGAGTTCGGACCAAATGACTCCAAAGCCATCCTCAAACCGAGACATGGTTACGTCCCCAAGGCGATTGGCACCCCTTTTAGGGCACAGATCATCTCCCTATCGGCTCTGCGAGCATCCAATAGTGAGGACAGTGATAACCTCCTATGCCCCGTCAGGGCGCTGAGAGTTTACATCACACGCTCCGCCGCCTTCAGGCGTTCTGAGCAGCTTTTTGTTTCGTTTGGCGGGCGCACCAAGGGTCTCGCCGCCTCGAAACATAGCCTGAGATTTTATAACCTGGAAGTTCCCGCCTTGCAGGCTAAACTGTTATCATTCTAAGTGATATGTATGTCCTGCCCAGTTGTTCATGTGCAGGCTACTCTCATGTACTACTAGCTCTTCTGGTGAGCTGCACTAAGGGGTGAGATTCTCTATACACAGACCGGCGGAGCCGCTCTGTATTTTCCCCGTCATGCGCTTGTGCACTTGTGCTGGCCCGCGCTGCTGGCTGCCTATTCTCCTCACAGCTGCGCAAGAGGTTGATACTCTCTATACATAGACCGGCGGAGCCGCTCTATATTCTCCCTATGATGTGCTTATGTACTGTGCTGGCCCGCGCTGCTGGCCACCTTTCTCCACATGCTTATACATAGACCGGCAGAGCCTCTCTGTATTCCTATGAAGTGCTTATGACATGTGCTGGCCCGTGTTGCTGGCCGCCTGTTCCCGCATGTTTGTATTCCCTGGGCTTCCCCTGGGACTCATGCAGTGGATGCTCAGCGCGCACGGCGTTGACAAGGGGTTCCCGTAGCGTAAGCAACTTACGCAATACGAGAGAACCTCTCGTAAGAGAACGTACTCGGTTACCTAACGTAACCTCGGTTCTCTCTAGAAGAGGGAAGGAGTATTGCGTAACCTGCCGTGTCGCGCCACAAGCTTTTTTGCTTCAGTCTATGAAAACCAGAGTTTCAGCCTGTGAGCCCTTCTTTTATACACGCTAGCCACACCCATTCTGGCGGGCTGTGTCATTGTGCGTGACGTCACGCAGGGCTCACCGGTAGGCTGCTGCAGTTGCCGCAGGACAGCCAATGAGCACGCTTATACAGCCTGTTATAGTCTGCTGGCTGCCGCACTGCGTTGACTATAAATACAAAATTAAGGATAATTTTTGGGTTCAGATCTCGAGAAAAAACAACTTTACCCGTAGCGCAAGCAACTTACGCAATACTCGTTCCCTCTTCTAGAGAGAACCGAGGTTACGTTAGGTAACCGAGTACGTTTTCATCTATGTCTGATTGTCCACCATTACTTAAAGTGCCGCTTAGTGTCTCACACACTGCTGCATCAGTTCTTCATTTTTCATCTTTAGTTTAGTTTAGTTTAGTTTATTTCCACAATTTCACACATTGCATTTGTTGCTACATCAGAAGCAGTGTTGGGGTAGCATATTGCAAACGTAACAAGTTACAAAATATATTACTTTATCAGCAGCCAAGGACTACAACACATTACCCACACAAAATATGGTAATATCAGTCATCACAATTCAAGTAACTCAAGGTACAAACAAATAAGATACAGCATGCCAACTCAAGTTGGATACTGGTGTACAAGATCTGCAGGAGTTTATAGCCAACGTCAAAACAAAACACAAGAGAATGAGGAAAAGAAAATATTTGACTGCACCCCGGCTCGGTGGCACTACCATTTCAGTCCATATCTTGCTAAAGGTGTTAAGCAATTGAAAGTAGTTACTCAGTTACATTTTCGAAGCAGTATAAATTATGCAGAACAAAACACATTACATTTCAAAGCTGCAGCTACTACTATAGTACACACCACAGTTCAAAGTAACCTGCCCAACAACTGATCAGGAAAAACAATTGTGTTCTATTGTGAAAAATGGACTCCCGAAAAGCAACAGCTTATGAATAGGGGTCCATCCCACCACCAGCACCACCCCACCCACCTAGCAAGGATTATGTGAGTGCTCCACTTTTCGATGCCAGGACAACCATTCTTTAAATTGAGGGTGTTCAGATCTTTTTAAATTTTCAGCCATCCGAATGGGCTAGTGACAGGCAGCACACATGGCACGACTCGTGTTTGTCATTAGTCTTGTATTTTTGTTTTATTTATACAACTGACCACAGGTCATAAACCTGAAATAAGAAATAAACCAGTGTTACAAATATATCCATTGAATATATAATGCAAAATAAACAAACATGAAGTAGTTACAATAAAATAACTAGATCTATTTCTGCTGTAAATAAGAATACACTATCATATAATCTCCTATACAGTCTTACACAGCTGCGTCAGAACACCGCAGAAACTACATTTCCCATCATGCATAGCAGCGCTCCTGCGCAGAGTATAGCTATCACACGAGTCAGCAGGCAAAGTGCATTAATCATTATAACACTTCAATTCAATATTTTACTAAATGCAACTCCGTTGCCTACCACACAACCGTCTGCTACATTAGTTTACTTGGTAATTTGTTAATTATCCAGTGTTCGAACATATCGCAAACCGAGAGAACTGAACAGTAGGCCTACACGCGCTAACTTAACTACAAATTAAGTCTCTCAGCACGGACTAAGCGCAGCCAATGTCAACAATTACACAAGTACGACACTTTAAACATTCCTAAATTAAAGTACAGACCATAGCTCATAGTAAACATTTCAAAAGGTTCTAAATTCGCTACATACCAACGGGCTGTGTGCTCCTGACGATGGGTTGTGAATAAACAATCGACGCTACTCTACGTTTTTTTATGAAGCTTACGGCGCAACTGCGCATGCTCATACCCAAATGACCATCACGCAACAAAATAATCATTATGAAATAAATATAATTTTCTTAAATAATTCCTTTTTTTTAATATATATATATATTTAAATCCTACTGTTCCCAATATTTTAAGCAAACTTTTTTATAACCATGAATTTTACCAATATATTTTTTCTAGTGACCCATTGAACAGAACAGAGGGTATTTAGAACACAGTTACCTCAAACAGACAAAAATTGACAGTAACTGTACCTTTGTACCTCAATTTGAATTGATCCATGAACCAAGAGAAAGGGGTTTAAGCCATAGATCCCTCGGGTTTATATCTCTCCAGTAGTTGTTGCTTTAGTTTCTTTTTAAATATAGATAATGAGGCAGATTGTTTTAAATTAGTATCCAGCTCATTCCATAATTGTGGACCACTGTAACATACACTAAACCTAGCACTTGTTAGGTTCCTACATTTACCTTTTAGGAGCAGCTTATGTCTAGTGTGGTGTGTGTGAGAAGGTGTGTATAATGGAATGAGCTCACACAATCTAATGTTTAACCTGTTGACAACATTGTACTATGAACCAGAGCCGTCTAGTAACCAAAGCGACTGACGCGGACAACTGTGTAGTTCGCAATGTCTATTTGCACGCTGTTGTTGTTTCGTTCAAACATTATGGACCATGGCAAGCAGACTTTGGATAAAAAAGGAGAACTAAAACGAGAATCAATATCAGCGCGGTGTTTTCGAGATGCCGAGAGCTCCCATAGACAGTATATAAACGAGAGCTCCACGTCCGAGACTTCGACCGCTCCTACATGTACTTTATTAAACAGGTGAGCACATTTACATAAAACGAATCAATGTTTTATAGTTCAACGATGATAAAATGTCAGAATATGATCTGTATGTTATTCTAATGTTGATCTAGTTTACTGCTAGTCTCATACAGACAGACTAACACATACATTTCAACACATTTAAATGCAGTTTAGTGTGCTAGTGTAATGTTAGACCAAGTGAAACAGCGCTGCGTTACCTCACAAGTTTAATTTGTCTAATAAACTGACCTGTGAGTAGTAATTCTGCGTGTAGTTCGGTAGAATGAAATGTCCATATTCCTTTTATATCCGCGGGACTCGCGTCGCGTGTGGAGCTGATAGCTGTCTCTTAGCAATCCCGACCTGCTTCATATCACAGTCATGATAAAAACATTTATGTATTCAGTCATCCATAAACATTATTAGATCGGCCGGCTTGACGTTGACGACAAGATCCATAGTTCTTAGCAAATGTTCCGTCATCAAACTACGCATTTGTTATTGTAAAGAGGTTAGCGACAGCTAGTGGCGAAAAATTCCATACTGTCCGTATAATGTCTGTAATATAAATTACAGACATGGACTCTGATGACTAACCTGTAGTTTATTTCTTCTGCTGAACACAAAATAATATTTCTGAAGAATGTTTGTAAACAAACTGTTGATGCAAACCATTGACTTCCATAATATGGAAAAAAATCCAATGAAAACTGTTTGTTTACAAACCTTCTTCAAAATATATTAATTTATGTGCAAAAAAAGAAATTCACACAGGTTTGAAACAACCTGAGAGAGAGTAAATTATGAAAGAATTAAAAATTTAGTTTGCACTATCCCTTTAATAGTATGACTACTTTTATCATGTGAATAGAAGCATATGTTGTAAGCTACAACAGGGCTAAAGGCACATCTGAAGAAAAAAAATAGCTTTTCACCACTCTCATAGTGTATGATTGCAGAAAAATATGTTTGATTGAACCTTTATGAAGCAACAGATTTTGTGTACAAATAAATCATAAAAGGGGTTTATCTTGTTTACAAATCTTTTAAATGTATGAGGTGGTGAGGGGTTCCTTTTACCCCACAGATACACACACGTAGTAAAAGGCCCACATTATTGATGCAAGTACATTAGCTAAAATAATATGTTTTATTGATGTCTAAGTTAATTCTTCTTCAAATCACTTTTGCAAAGTTTGTACTATATTCTGTTTATTTTGATAAATAAAATAATGTATTTTTGTTCAATAAATATACTGTCATTAAATATGTTTATATAAAAATATAGAACAAAAATATTTTATATATTACATATTCTGAAAGCATCAAAGAAGATCCCATAATAATTTAAGATTTACTGTAACAATAGCCTACATTGTATTTTTTTTATTTTTATATGAGATATGATTAATATCATATTTGTTAAATATAATGGTTTCATTATAAATATGGTGATTATCTCTAAGGTGGACACCCAACTATATATATTATATTTACAATCTAAATTTAACCATGTCATTAAAAAAAAATGGAAAAGTCAGCGGCTGTTTATTATCATGTTAATTATTGTGCCTTTTACCCCAAATAACATACTTTTACATAATCTTCCGTTATTGAAAAACTGTTGCTTTAATTACCTTAAACAAAACTGAAAATCATACAGAAGTACTTTGTTTCAAGCTACAAAGAATAATGTTAGTGATTCTCATTTGCTAAATACATCTACAACATTTTAAAATGCATAAATTATTAGATCAAATCAGCAAAGAATCAACTTTGCACTGCTGTACAATTTATATCTTAAAAAAACCCCAGTACATTTATAACAGTATATGTTGTGTTACAGTACGCTGGCATTAAATTACTAAAAAAAAAAAGTAAGCACTGCTGCGAGTGTGTTTCTAATGCTGAGGGAGTGATAGTAAATTTAACATCTTTCTCCATATATTTTTTTCCCTCTATTGTAAGGTCACAGAAAGTCAACATCGGATTTTTTTTATTTCACCATCAGAGCAAATTGTAAATCAAAAATATTGTTTGCTATGGTCACCTATATAATCCTATAGACCGTTTACTCTGCTATAGTCCATTTAAAGCCAGAAATGCCCATTGTTCATTCATATATCTCTGTTGAGCAGGGTGATTTTGTGTGTTTGCATAGAAGTTGAAGTGATTTTCAGGTCTTAAAATGCTTTTGAAAGTTTTAAAAAGTATTAAATTGGAAGTGTTTTAAAAGCTGGTCGCTATTCACTGCAATGATATGGACTAGCATGAACAGGACTTCTTTTTTTTACCTTTTAGTGTTCTGAAAAAAAGGGGCATTAGTACCACACCAGGGTGAATAAATTATGACCTTTATTTTTCATTTTACATTGAACCATTCTTTTGAAGTTAAAATATTAAACAAATTTAATAAATAAAAAGTATTTTTTTGTGTAATATTTTAAATGTTTTTAATTTGTGCATGTATTTTAACAGTTCAGAAGAAGACATGCGTGAATTATTTCGCCAAATACAAAGAACCACAAATTTACTGGCAGAAAGATTGACCTCCTCACAAGGAACTCCTGCCAGGGACATCCTCCCCATCTCTGATGCCCCCTCGGCCCCCCTCTCACTGTCTGTTCCCAACCACCCCATGCTACAGAACAAACTCCACCCACTGGCGACCTTATCAATCCACCTCTGATTCTCAGAGTAGCCAAGCATCATCATCATCAAGGGAAGATGACATCCAGGTCAATCTTTCAAGACTTTTTCGGCCATATACTTCAAATTCAGAGTCTGGGGCTTTCAGGGAAAACACCTTCAAAGGAAAAAAGAAGTTCCCTGGAGCCATCATTTTTCCTGTCTCTCTGAACCAGAGAGCACTTTTCTGCCAAGTGTCGAGGACACAAGGATTCTGGAAGAATGTGGTCTGGGCCGCAAATGTATTACTTTTTCAAGTAATGTGGGCAGCCATTCAGATGTTGCTGAATGCCTTTACCAGGCATACCCACTACTTAGAGGTGCTGGGGGATTCACCTTAGCCAGGAGTGATCGCAGAAGGGAGTTATCCATCATCCCAATCCCACATTCAGGCTACTCGCTAGCCTATTTAAGACATTTCTGTAAAGGAAAGCGGACCCCAATCTACATTATTCCCCTGCAAAAACCTATTGTACTCCAACCTCACGAAGGAAATGTAAGTGCAATGTGCAAACCGATAAACTAATGTAATGAGATTAGGTGATTGACAGCCGGATTTGCCTATCAGCGATCAGTATCCGTAATATAAGGGCTGATTTGTTGTTGGCCGTGGTGCGTCATGTCCGACTTTCCCCTTTGTGCCCGTGTTTACGGTGGTTACAGGTAAGCGTGCCGTGCTGTAACAGGGGGGTAATTTTAAAACTGGTTGGTCTTTTAAAGCATTTTTTTGTAAATTTATAGTGTCGTTTTGTCCGGGTGTCGGTGTGTTTTCGGCGCTGCTTTAGTGGATCTAGTGACCGGTTGCCTCTCAGGTATGTGGGTGTGCATGTGCATCTGTATAAACGCATATTGTACTACCGTCGTTGTGCTGTTGACACTGCCGCATGCTGTCTAGGTATGGTTTCCTGTACCCCATTGTTATCGGTGGGCTGATTAGTAGACCTGTGCCTGTACATTTTCTATTTGGGGTGATACCTTGACGGTAAGTGTTTTAAATGTAATTATAATTCGTGGAGGGCAACTATCATTATTAGTAACGTCTCTCTTTGTGTTCGTTATAGGGTTCTCCCTCTCGTTCACTCTCTTTTCATCCCGATCTATCTTATATTATATCGGATTTGCTGCGTTGCTGCTGTCTTCAGCTTTGCGCTGCGGACGTTTTGCTCACATTCCTGCAGTCTTGCGGTGTATAACGTTACTGTTGAGCAGACGCCACACCATCGTTGTTGAAAGGGGACTGTTCGTCTGGTTCCGATTGTGTGTAGTGGCTGCTTTCTGTTCGAGTATCAGCATGGAGAATACGACGATCTCATTTTATTGAGAGAAAATAATTGTTTTGTTTTGTTTCTTTTCTTTTGATTTGGTTTCGTTTTTTTTTGTTTATACTTTTGTGGGAGAAAGTTTGATTTTTCTTTCGGTTATTGTGTTATAGAAATATTGTGCTGTCTATTTTTGTTATTTTTCCTTTATTAACGCAACTTGATTTGTTTCCGGTTTACATCGGACTTCAAGTTGCTTTGTAACTCCTCGTGAGTTTATTTGATCCTTCCAACGTTTTTCTTTGTTTCATGTGATATTGATACCTTTTGTTTTGTTGGAGTTGCTTCATCTGTTATTATTATTTGTTTATATTGTATGTGGAGCTAATCGTGTTTAATTGTGATTTTGTTATAGTTTATTTATTATTTTTGTTTGTCTGCAGGAGCTGGGGGTCCCACGGGTGAACGGATCTTCCTTCTTGTGGTGGTGGTTCTTCTTTATTGCGTGCTGTGTACCACTTCAAGTGTGTGGTAGTGTGATTTGAGTGCACTTTGGTGTGTGCGTGGAAGTGTGCTCTTGTAAAACCAGACTCCATTTTGTTTCTGCCGATGGGAGCCTCAGCCCTGCTGATTATTTTGTTTTCATATTTAAAATTGATTTTGTCATTGCCCAAATTCATTCCTTTTGTAATTTTGTTTTCCTCAATTTAAAGTGGGGTCTCATGCTGTTCTTTTGACATTTTAGTGTCTATTTTAAAAACATTCTTGTATTAATAAAAATTTGTATTTTTGATACTTCACCCACGTCTCCTGCTTACTTTTATGGGGGAACCGAACCTGTGTGCTTTTTGAGCATTGTTCCCTAGAGTTAATTTCTAGGGTGGCGTAGTCGGATTTCTTTACTGGTAAAAGGTTGGTTTCACAATTGTACCGCTCTCGTCACATTCTGGCATAGTCGGCAGGATCCCCTCTTATTTAGTGCAGAGACGTGGGTTTTGGTTTGTTTGAGTATTTGTTCTGTTCTTTTTCTTTTGTGTTTTTTTTTTTTTTAGGAACCAGACGGTAGCAGTTCCTTTCTGTGGTGGACCGGCACAAGTAAAATTCAGTTTACATATTCGTGGTAAGTGCTTGTGCATTTGCAGTTATGGAGGATGAAATATGTGAGCTAAGAGATTTGGTAGCTCAATTAAAGTCAGATAATGAACGACTGAGACAAGAGCAGGTGCCTGTTGCGCAGCCGGGCCCATCTAATATTTCTATTCCTGCAGTTCTGGCTCCCCCACTCGTTGATGCCGGTGCATCGACCGCGGAACGGTTTGTATTTGTTCCTCGAGATCGTGAATGCCCAAAGTTTAGTGGTCGGTTGGGCATTGGCGTCGACGAGTGGGTGGAGGAGGCTCAGGCTTGTATGCGGCTTCGTCGTCTGTCTACAGCTGATCAGGCATTTTTTTTGGTTGATCATCTGGAGGGAGAGGCGAGGGAAGAAATTCGTTATCGGTCGGTGGACGAGAGGGAGGACCCGAAACAAATTAAGGTATTGCGTGATCTGTATGGTTGTACAAAATCATATGTTGCTCTTCAGGAGTCAATGAGGAGTGCACAGTCACCATTTAGACAATTGTCAGAAAACTAGTTCCCACTGAGTTGCAGGACCACAGCTTGGTTGGTGAAAAGACAGGCTGAGGTGTTCTGACTGGTTCAGATTTTTATGTGCCGCTTAAGGTTATGTCCCCATTTTATCATATGGATAGGTGGATTTTAAGTACCATGCGCGGTCGACACTAGCTCTATGGTATCTACTGTTACTGAGGGTGGTATATGTAAACTTTGGAACTATGGGGGCTGAAAAGATGTCAGTCGTGTCAGTGGTTGTAGCTGCCGGCTGGTTATGGGCCTTTTTCTTTAATTCCTTATTTATTTGGGATTGGACAATATGGCTCTGCTCTTTTCGGTCTGTCATTTACCCTTGAGGCTCCTGTTTTTTCTTGTATGGGCATGAGGTCCCGTTACATAATTGCACTAGATGATTTGAGTTCGATGATGCCTATCCATTGTTCTCAGTGTAGATGTGAGTTCGATGATGCCCGTCCATTGTTCTCGTTGTAGATGTGAGTGAGTTCAATGATGCCCATCCATTGTTCTCGGTGTAGATGATGTGAGTTCAATGATGCCCATCCATTGTTCACGGTGTAGATGATGCAAGTTCGATGATGCCCATCCATTGTTCTCGGTGTAGATGATGTGAGTTCGATGATGCCCATCCATTGTTCTCGGTGTAGATGATGTGAGTGAGAGTTCGATGATGCCCATCCATTGTTCTCGGTGTAGATGATGTGAGTTCGATGATGCCCATCTATTGTTCTCAGTAGATTCGAGTACAGTGAAGCTCAGAGGGCAGAAGAAAGTCTTGAGACGGAGGGGAACTTGCAGCCTGTAATGACCTTTCCTTTGGGTTCTGCTGTGGTTAGGAGCACTGGAAGGAGTACTGCTGGGCAGCATCCTAATGTACATCACCTCCCATGATCAGTAGGTGCTGGTTCAGTGTCTAGCATAGTTGGTAGTACAGTTGCTACCCTGTTTCGGCCTTGGAACTGAGTTTTGAAGGGGGCTGCAGTTTAGATCACCGTCGGGGCGACGTTGCAGAAACTAGGGGTGGAATGTAATGAGATTAGGTGATTGACAGCCGGATTTGCCTATCAGCGATCAGTATCCGTAATATAAGGGCTGATTTGTTGTTGGCCGTGGTGCGTCATGTCCGACTTTCCCCTTTGTGCCCGTGTTTACGGTGGTTACAGGTAAGCGTGACGTGCTGTAACAGGGGGGTAATTTTAAAACTGGTTGGTCTTTTAAAGCATTTTTTTGTAAATTTATAGTGTCGTTTTGTCCGGGTGTCGGTGTGTTTTCGGCGCTGCTTTAGTGGATCTAGTGACCGGTTGCCTCTCAGGTATGTGTGTGTGCATGTGTATTTGTATAAACGCATATTGTACTACCGTCGTTGTGCTGTTGACACTGCCGCATGCTGTCTAGGTATGGTTTCCTGTACCCCATTGTTATCGGTGGGCTGATTAGTAGACCTGTGCCTGTACATTTTCTATTTGGGGTGATACCTTGACGGTAAGTGTTTTAAATGTAATTATAATTCGTGGAGGGCAACTATCATTATTAGTAACGTCTCTCTTTGTGTTCGTTATAGGGTTCTCCCTCTCGTTCACTCTCTTTTCATCCCGATCTATCTTATATTATATCGGATTTGCTGCGTTGCTGCTGTCTTCAGCTTTGCGCTGCGGACGTTTTGCTCACATTCCTGCAGTCCTGCGGTGTATAACGTTACTGTTGAGCAGACGCCACACCATCGTTGTGAAAGGGGACTGTTCGTCTGGTTCCGATTGTGTGTAGTGGCTGCTTTCTGTTCGAGTATCAGCATGGAGAATACGACGATCTCATTTTATTGAGAGAAAATAATTGTTTTGTTTTGTTTCTTTTCTTTTGATTTGGTTTCGGTTTTTTTTTGTTTATACTTTTGTGGGAGAAAGTTTGATTTTTCTTTCGGTTATTGTGTTATAGAAATATTGTGCTGTCTATTTTTGTTATTTTTCCTTTATTAACGCAACTTGATTTGTTTCCGGTTTACATCGGACTTCAAGTTGCTTTGTAACTCCTCGTGAGTTTATTTGATCCTTCCAACGTTTTTCTTTGTTTCATGTGATATTGATACCTTTTGTTTTGTTGGAGTTGCTTCATCTGTTATTATTATTTGTTTATATTGTATGTGGAGCTAATCGTGTTTAATTGTGATTTTGTTATAGTTTATTTATTATTTTTGTTTGTCTGCAGGAGCTGGGGGTCCCACGGGTGAACGGATCTTCCTTCTTGTGGTGGTGGTTCTTCTTTATTGCGTGCTGTGTACCACTTCAAGTGTGTGGTAGTGTGATTTGAGTGCACTTTGGTGTGTGCGTGGAAGTGTGCTCTTGTAAAACCAGACTCCATTTTGTTTCTGCCGATGGGAGCCTCAGCCCTGCTGATTATTTTGTTTTCATATTTAAAATTGATTTTGTCATTGCCCAAATTCATTCCTTTTGTAATTTTGTTTTCCTCAATTTAAAGTGGGGTCTCATGCTGTTCTTTTGACATTTTAGTGTCTATTTTAAAAACATTCTTGTATTAATAAAAATTTGTATTTTTGATACTTCACCCACGTCTCCTGCTTACTTTTATGGGGGAACCGAACCTGTGTGCTTTTTGAGCATTGTTCCCTAGAGTTAATTTCTAGGGTGGCGTAGTCGGATTTCTTTACTGGTAAAAGGTTGGTTTCACAATTGTACCGCTCTCGTCACACTAACATTTTTTAAAGAAAGTGAATGTTCATGTTTTGTTTAATTTTAATACACTTCAATAGCAGGTTCCAGCTGTCATGCAGGAGTGTTTCACATGCAAGCAAAGCATAATTCTCTCTCAACTGCCAGAACACACTGCGACATGCAAATGGTAGATTTTGTGTACTGACTGACTTTTGTGTTCATATCTAACTTTAAATTAAGCATGGGCTATCTCTGAACATAAAGGTACAGTATTTTTCTTATTCCATGCAAACAGCACAACAACTGGTGAAAATCCTGAAGAATTTAATGATTCACTCACCCAACCAGAGAATGGGTATGCTACTCTGTGCTAGTAAACGACATGTAAGAATGTCCTACTTTTTGGTGAATGTGTTTGTTGTGGGTTAAAATTGATCTATTTGTATATCAGTTCCAGCGATGATGAAGATGTCTGAATTGCAATCGAACTATCCTTTCAGACATTTTTAGAAATAACAAATTAGAATTTTGTACACACAAGCATTAAGTGTCCTCAGGACAGTCAGCAGCAGATGTCTCACATGAGGCTGGAGGTGATTCAGCTTGTTGTACTCCACTTCAGACTGAAGATCCACTGTATGTATATTTCTGGTTATTTGTTTTATGACTGGCAAATTCAGTGCGTTATGCCTTAACGGCTAAGAGTGTTGTTTTTAATTGTTTTTAAACAGACCTGAAGTCGTCATCTCAAGTGATGAAGAGGATGTGCATGATGTAAGTCTAACAGTGAGTTGAAACAAAATGCTGTTTGGCATGCATTGTTAGTTATTTGGTAAGCGTTTAAGAATTTACAGTCCATGTAATCTTGCATGTATATAGTGATCCGTAGAATATAAATTGTGTTAATAAATTGTTAACAAGGTCAAACAGTACTTAATGATAGGCGGCTGCTTTCAAACACGCTGTTGCGCTTTATGTTTGTGTGCACTTTTAGTAAAACATATCTAAGATTTCTGTTTTTTTTTTTTTTTTTTTTTTATTAAGATCTCAAGCACAGTACAAGCATCAGATTGTTACATAATTTATGCTCACATACAAATGAACATATATTCACTCACAGTAACATATGCATATACATATAAACAACTAAATAAACTATGAAAAAAAAGTCTCCTTAAAATAATATAAAAATTGGCTTCAAGATTTCAAGAAAAGATCAGGTTTTTCATTCTGACTCCAAATTTAATCTTTTCAAGTTTGAGGGGGAAAAGTAGGTCAAAATCCCACTGACGGTAGGTTGGAGGAGATGGCAGCTTCCAATTAATTATGAGTCGTCTAGCCAACAGTGTGCAACAAATTTCAATACTCCAACCCTGAAAAAATCACCTGCCTGTAACTTTCTAGTAATCCTGAGGACCTCAATTAGCTTGTTCAGGTGTGTTTGATTAGGGTTGGAGCTAAACTCTGTAGGACATTGGCCCTCCAGGACCGAAGTTGCCCATCCCCGTTCTACAGACATGTGAATCATTGCATCATAAATACAATGTTATTAAGAGATTCATTGTGCAGTGTAGCCACTATTTTTTGTAATATTTTTTATTGTTCTTCATGTTATTGCTACTTTTTTTTTTACAGCTTATCAGTAATATTTAATCAGTCATTTTTGATGTAACATACTTATAATAATTATAATTATCATCATTAATTAACTCATTAAATGTATTGTACATTAAATGTACAACACCAAAAAAATTGCATACTTTCTGCATGTTTACTAGATAATACACAGAATGAATTACACAGAATATGTATTTGTAAATCTGATCATTGGTTTTATTACAGAACATGGTGGATGATTAACACCAGCTAAATGACGTGTCCCCATCACACCCAACAACAGAAAGTTGTCATGTTGATCCAAGCGTGTAATGTAACATAACCAAATTTTAAAATGTATGAAGCTTCGGTAGTGAAGTGATCCATTACCACAATCAAAGCATATAGGTATTTCACTTAATGCAATTTAAAATTAACTTGGGAGTAGTTGGTTGTTACATTCCATTCCTGAAAGCAGTTATTCATTCACCCAAAAATGAAATTCAGTTAAAGTGATTTAGGCTTAGGTGAAGTATCACTTTAATTATGTCTACTAACTGAATACAAGTTTGTAAAATGTAACTATTTCCGGACAGGCCAGATTTGGAGACTGTACCACAGAGGCTGGAGAACCAGCTGGACGCTGGACCTCCACCAATGTCAAATTTCATAAATGTGACGAGAGACACTGTTTTACCAAGTGCCTTAAAGGTGCCTTGTGTAATGTCCGCCAAAAAATAAATTCATACTCCACATTCCATACCAGATGGGGGCAGTATACCTCCAGAAAGTGAGTTGGTCTACTCTAGAGTAACAACCGAGAAACGGCATAGTCTCTATGTGACATTACAGTGGAGTGGACCTAAGAATAAAAAGGTAATGTGACATTACAGTCTGTGGCAGAAATGTGAACTTTTCAATTAGTCATGATAATGACATCTAGTTCACAGTAAAACATGCCTGTGAGGAAACATGGGCAAAGTAGGACCTGAAACAAGTCAGGCACACTCATCAGAATCACTTGACCCGATGCTCGTTAGAGTGAGATCTGTCAGTACTGGCCGTTTTTTCATGGGAGTGGATGACAGTGGTCCTTCATACCTAAAAAAAAAAAAAATTACACAGTTCAACACTGCAGGTACAAATGTTATGCCTAATGCTGGAACTAGTCTCAGATCCCAAAATCAGCTGGCCAGTCGATCGCCACTGCATAACTTCACCATCACTTTACCTAACATCGTCAAAACTGTTGTAGTTGTAGTTTAGTTAAAGATTATGAAGTATTCTTAGCTGCACACAGGGGCGTAGCCAGGACATTATTTCTGGGGGGGCCAGCTTGGGCCAGTCTTTTATTTGGGGTGGCACTTGATTGTCAAAAACTACTATTTTAAAACTCACGCACCGCATCACTCAGGGTAGCGGTTTTCCCGCGGCTCGTCAGGCCATAAACAATGGATTGAACTTCCTTATGGACACTAATAATGTCTTATTGATAATCCATGTTATTGGGATGGGTGCTTTAGATAATGTGCGAGTGCGATGTGCATGATTATGTGAGGGGTTAGGGACCTTAACATGAGACGGGGATGTTTTTAGTGCAAATGACAGAAAGACACATAATTTGTCATTTAGGCGATAATATATTTAGGTAAACCATAGCATTTTAAGTGCAATATTCAATTTATTATTATGCGTTGTCGGTGGGGGCGACATTGCAAGTATTGTACATTAATTCAAGTATATTATGTTTACAGAAGAAGGTTTGAATACAATGGCGGGCAAAGAGGAAAAATTATGCGAGCTTATATGTAGGCCTATACATCTAGTGTGTCAGTGTGTGTGTGTGTGTGTGTGTGTGTGATTTTGGTTGGGTGACAGTTGTAGGTTACAGTTTGACAAAAGAACAATGTTGTGTTTTACATAAATATAAGTTTAACGATGTCCTGAATAAAATGACGGAGTAAGTTTTTTTGTTTTTTTTTGTTTCCACTGTTCGATCGCGCCCGCGCCTCTCTCTCTCTGACACACACATTCCAGCATTGCAATCTTGACATCGCAGCCTGTTATTATGCTGCGTTTACACCAAACGCGAATAGAGCGTCAAATTCGCGTCTAGTTCGAAGCTTGAACATTTTGAATCCAATCGCGCGTCCAAAGCGAAAGCGAGCTTTTGAAGCGAAATAGACGGGCGTTCAGTGCTATGACTCTACGGGAGCGCGTCGCTCGCGTTGACTATGTAACGGCCCTAAGTGACACATTGGAATTGAGTTAAGCTAGCTAGCAAGCTAGCGCTAGATAATCATACAAGTTTGCAAAAATAACAGCAGCACGCAGCAGCCCTAACGTTACTCAACTCACTCTGCCACCCTCTATGTCGACACATTCTTACACATTAAACTGAGTGAGAAGATAACAATATAATCTTATCATTTCCATTATGCTTTCAAGTATCACCAACTTACTCACATGTTAGTGGTATCCAGTGATAGTCTAGCTGCTACTCTCCATTACGCGCTGTCAGAATGCAGGCACGTAATGTCTTGCACTGTTGATGGGGGCGTGGCCCAACATGTTGCTAATATGGGGCTTTTAGCATAAGTGACAAATGACTTGATAAAAAATAGTAATGCATACATTTCAGCTTCATTTAGACTGTTTCTGTTCAGGAGGTTTTTTTTAATTAAATTTATTTTCCCCCTCCTCAGACTGGGGATGGGGCCGTGAGGTTGGGGGGGCCGGCAGGGTGGCCGAGCCTTGACCAATGGTGGCCGTGGCCCCCCCTGGCCACCACGTAGCTACGCCCCTGGCTGCACATATACAAGTGAAACTAGGGACAACATCTATTTAGAGTGTTACGTATGCTGCCCGCCTGATGCTAATTTAGCAGCATATATCAAGTTTGATTTTCATTAGCAATACCTCTTCTAGCTAAGTTATCATTAGTCACCAAAAAACATTCGGTCTCATTACACCTTGCAATGTTTTCCGTTACGTTTCGTGCGTCCATTTGGGGTTCATTATCATCGAAGACATTTCAAGCTTCTTAGCTAATGTTACATTTTAGCATCAGCTTAGTAGAGACGGGCTCTGGTAGATAACAGGTGAAAACCGGATCGGATCTGTGGGTAGAGCTAACTATCAAACGCTAACAGCTACGGTTAGCCATCGCTAACATTAGCACGTTTATCGAACAGCCTTCGATACATTTCTATGTTATAACTTCCCGAAAAAACTACACAAACATATAAAACAAACTTCTAGCGAAATACTAACAGCATCTTACTTACCAATCCAAAAGAAATGTTGCAAGTGATCAGAAATCAAGAATCAAAAACTGAAAATGAACTGGTGGGAAGAAGACAATACATATATTTTTTAATAATTATTTTCTATAGTATACTTACTCAAAACCTTTGATTGTGCGTGTGTTCATCGGTCCCTGTAACATCCAAACAAGATTTAATGTTAGATCTGTCATTTATGTGTTCAAAAGGCTACTACATCATAGACAAATAAAATCTAAAAATTATCTTCAGTTATGTAAATCTTTATGTAAATTAGTAAAATAAGCATTTATGTGTGTAATGTAAAGTGTTGACAAAAGCTTAGGCCAAATAAATGACATTATAGCACAGATTCAACACACACACGGCTATCTGATGTGTTTTCATCTGGAAGATGTATTTTTAAGAGTTTCATCTGCCATACTGTACGTCTGTCAAATGTCCCCTGTCAAATATTAAACACACATTTAGGAAACGTCTCTGTTGCATTTGGTTATGAGTGAATCCGCACTTTTTTTTAAAACAAACGTTTATCAGATGTTTGTACACAGTTAAAGCAATGCTGTCAAGAAAACGATGTTTAACAAATCTGGAGAAGTGTGTGTGCTTAATGAAGCACGACTGGTAGCTATATGAAAATTCAACGTTTCACAACTTAATATAATTAATATATCAATATTTAATATTAATGTCTTCAAATCAATAGTTTCCTCGTCAGTTGTTAAATAAGTGCAATGTAAATATTAATAATGACTGAATAATAGTATGTATGATTCTGTCAATAGACTCTTCAGAAATGTGTGTATAATAGCTTAGCATTTCTCAACATGAGAAAGTTGTTTGATAATGTGTTTGTGACTGATCTACAGTCTTCAGGATAATGATTTAAATAGAGAGAGTCACTTTGCATTGTCAGCACATGCTTCAGTGCTCTGAGAGTGTTTATAGTGCTGTGAGTTTAACACTTCATGACTGAGAGCAGAACAGAACACAATCTTCATCATCACACAAGACTAAACTACAGCAATGAACACAATCAACATCTTCATCTGGACCATTGCACTGTTTATTCAAGGTTTGTGTAATACAGTTTTTATAATGATTATTAATTATCTTAAAATGTGAAATATGTATGTTTATCATATACTGTATATCATCATATATAATTTTCATTTTTCTTTGTGTTTTCTTTCAGAGTGTAGAGGACAGATCACTGTAACTCAGAGTCCATCAATACCAGCAGTTCAACCAGGAGAAGAAGTCAGAATAAACTGTAAAACCAGCAGTGATGTGTTTGTGTATAATGGTAATCAGTGTTTAGCCTGGTACTCACAGAAACCTGGAGAAGCTCCTAAACTCCTCATATATGGATCAACAACCCGTTATACTGGAACTCCATCTAGATTCAGTGGCAGTGGATCTGGCAGTGATTTTACTCTGACCATCAGTGGAGTCCAGACTGAAGATACAGGAGATTATTACTGTCAGAGTTTACACAGTATCAGTAGTAAAGCTGTGTTCACACAGTGATAAAGAGTCGTACAAAAACCTCTGTCAGTCAGACGTCACAGTGACTGCACTGATACAGCTGAGAGAAACTGCAGCTGCTGATGGAGGATCACAAACTACACAATATCAATGTTTAGTTCAAAGTTTCTAAAGACTTTAAAAATATAAATTTATCGATAGTAATTTATTTCATATGAAATAAGAGTTAGTGCTGATATTCCTAAACCACAAAACCATTCTGCTGCACTTTCCTAAACATCCGTGTTTTTGAATGTGATATTTTGAGTCAAAGGCTTGTTCATATTTTGTTAAAGGTAATTAAAAATTAATTTCCATTTGTTGGCATGACTAGATTCAGATGTTTAATATAATTGAAGTTGGGTGTCCATCATAAAGATAATTACCATATTTATAATGAAACCATCATATTTAAACACATGATATTAATCATGAAATATTAGGGGTGTGACGGGACAGCTTTTCACCTCAACGAGAAATATCACGTTTTAATGTCATGTTTTAATATCGCGAGATCTCGTCACACCCCTAATGTGTATTGTTACTGCATTAATGGGATCTCCTTAATCAAAGCTTTCACAATCTTTAATTTTTACCTTTTTTTTCTGTTATTAAACAAAAATACATTTCCTAGTAATTCCTTCTAAATTATTTGGTAATACTTGAGTCATTACTGTATTACCATGATCTTGACTTGAGAATTAATTATGCATCATGCATTATCTCACACCTTGGCAATAGCATCGCCATTGGCTAGTAAATGTTCTAGTTTACTAATATAGATATAATATAGCTATTTAGATAGAGTGTTAAAGTGCAACAGTGTTTTTTCTATATTCCACCAGGAGCATCAGCAACAGCACCAACTCAGCAGGATTCCCTATGAAAAATGAAGGAAGAAAATGCTTTTTTAAAAGCTAAAATGAAGTTCCTTGAGGATAAATGGAAGGACATCGAAAGTGAGAGAGATTTCCTACGTCGCAGTCTGACCAATACCTTACAACCCGTCATAAGTTATACTTAGTAATGTGTACTACAAATACTGTTGGCTCTTATGAGAAAGTGTTTGATGTTCCTCATTTTTAATCTGCTTTGAATAAATGCGTCTGCTCATAATTGCTACTGTACAGTAAATGGTCATCGCACTTTCACCTCTTGCACATTAAGAATAGCTTTTGACATGTCAAGCCACTGGCATGATAGGAGTCTTCATCTCATACAAGTGTTAAACAAGTGATAATAATGAACTTTTTACTGTGGAAAATGTACAGAGTCTGCATTATAACATATCCTGGCATAACAGGGCACAGTGTACTGTAGTCTGAGGCCTATGTGTTCTTGTTGTTTTAAAGTTAGATCTTGTGGCGTTCGTTAACAAAGGTAGCAGAATATTTACATTTAACAATGACATCAAAGCTGGTAAATGTGGAAGAAATGAAATGTAATCTTAATATGATTTGGTTTGTATTCCTTATCAGCCTTGTCAGCAAAGGAAGACATGATGGGAGCTTCCTGCAAATCCAAATTTGATGATGCTGTATCACAGTCTGGGGTTAGGGCATACCTGTCAACACTCCCGTTTTCCCCGGGAGTCTCCCGTATTTCACACCCATCTCCCGCCCCCCTCCCGTTTTGTTATAACTCCCGTGAAATAATTTGTATGGCCCAAACGTCGTTATATGAATAATCACATCAATATATTATTCTAAGGTTGTCCAGTTGCCAGATCTTGTATGAAACCCATCCTACTCGCGCAATCAACACATCATACAAATTTCAACCCATTTGTGAGCTCAACCTGGCAACCTACAACCCAGTTGTGCCGTCGATAACTGCGCAGGTAGTAGATGCGGGGAGTTGAATAAGCGTTACTGGTAGAAATGGGAAAAGACTCAGTGGTAAATAAGTAAATATTTAACGCAGCATCTGTTTTTTCTGTCATCCTTTGGCTGCATGGCGTTACATTATATGATGCGCTTTTATTCTTGCTAATGCTTTTAAACCATTCAAGCCATATCTTAGGCTACTTATTTTATAAAACTTTAAAAGCGGAAAGTGCATCACTCATTCCTGGGAATACATTTGACATCGCAGCCTGACCTTGACGGAAATAAATATCTTATGCCAAAAGTACCAGAGAAAAAGTCTCAGCTGTGCTCAGATCTGTAAACCGTACAGTTGCTTTGGTTTTTCAATCCGTACCCGTTTCGCCCCGTGGCTCAAAAGGGACACAACAAAAATAGGGACACACGAGAAAGCCAAAATAGAATGCAAAATTTATTAACAAAATAGAACTATACAGAAAAAAGAAAACTACGTACAAGGTAACAGTGAACAAATTCATAATCCGTGCGCGCTTTTGCAATCGTTGTTTTGTAAATCGTTCTTTCGCAGTAGTTGTTTGTAATATTCAGTTCCTGTGAAAATCTGTTCCAGTTAATGGAGTATACACAGGTGATGTGTAATATTCAGTACAGTAAACTCCACCCGCTGGAACAGTTTCTTACAGTAAATGAATATCACACAACATCACCTGTTCAGTTTTGAAAACTGTACTCACAGATTTGTTGCCTATACCTTATTTTAGACATCTATTTTTCTGTATATTGATTTATTGTGTATTGTTAAGATGAATACAACTGTCTTAACTGAATTTTTCTATGATTTGGCGATGGGCTGTGTAATGTATAGATGACATGAAACCGCATGTGGTTGAGCTGAAACCCCCCCAGGTCTCCCGTATTTTGGTACCCAAATGTTGACGGGTATGGGTTAGGGTTAGGGTTAGAGTTAGGCAGTGTTGGGGTAGTTACTCAAAAAAAGTAATTAGTTACTAGTTACTTCTGTAAATTGTAATGAGATTACTTTACTAGTTACTGCATTTGAAAAGTAACTTCACTACTTATTACTTTACTTTCCCATTTCTTAATTTACCCTGTAGATACGGACAAACATCATATCATCACTTAGCCTGTCCGCATAGTGTTTATAAATGTATCCTATACAAAATGGCATGTAAAACCATATGAAAGAACAATATCCATGTCTGCACAAAGAAATATGCCTCACTGTAAAATCCACAAACAACTGGATAAAGGACAAATGTCTGCGGTGGTAGACACATAATCAGGGCTGGACTGGGACAAAAAAATCCGCCCTGGCATTTTGGCCATAATAATAATAGCACACTAATAGACATATATTGTAAAACAAATGCACTGAAAAATAAAGGAAACTTTCACAATTAGTTTTGTACTAATTTCTATACTTGAAAGATATATAAGAGACTTTTAAGACTTTTTATAAAGAGACTTTTATTTTGACGGAAACTGCATCGAGCTTTTATTTTGACGAAAGCATGGTTTACAAACGCGTCTCATTAAATTTATAGTAAATTACGGTAATGGTCAACTATGCAGATGTGGAAATAATGCGTTACTGGGTAATGGGTTCCTACACTCATGACATAGCCTAAGTGTTTTGAAAGTAACTGTTAGTTCTGCTTACCGCAGGCTCTACACTTTCTCATCTCTGTCCTGATCCTCTTCACTATCCTCATCATCAGCCACTGGAGCTGATGAAGGTCCTGCTGCTGCAGAAAACACTTTGACACATTTTACAGCGTCTGCTTGAAGGGCCTGTGTCTATTTTTCACGCTATTTCTCTGCACATTCCTTGTGACAAAAAAACAGAAAAAGAAAAAAAGTAGCCCACTGGGAATCTCCCGGCAGTCCCGATGGCCAGTACTTGCTGCCTGGGCATAGAGTGCATTTCACGCGAATATTTTTGTCCTTTCGAGCAATAAACTGAAAGTAATGTGAATATCGCCACTGGCCGAAACCCCCCGTCTCCGTCTCCATTTCCCGCTCCCCTACACACCAGCAGCTACGCAACTCAAATCGATCTCTATGACAACGGTGCAAGCACACACACACACACACACACACACACACACACAGGCACGCGCGCACCACTTAAACAGATCAGAGTTTTACACGCAGGCAAACACGGCTTGGGTAACGCAGGAAAGCACGTTCCTATAGTCTAGTAAAGTAGTGTAGTTACCGATATTTTTAGTGTAATGCGTTACTTTATTTCGTTACCCAAAAAAGTAATATCGTTACTATAATCTGTTACTTCGTAACTCGTTACCCCCAATACTGGAGTTAGGGTTAGGGTTAGGGTCACGGAAGATGACCTTCACACAGAAAGGGAAAAAAGGCAAAGAGAAGAGGAAAAAAAAACTTTGCAAAGTTGACTCCTCGTCCTCCTGTGTCTCATCATCCTCATCCTCATCTCAGTCCTCTTCATCCCCTGTACCCCGTAAATCCAGCAAAAACTAGGATAAAACCAAGAGAAGGAATGCAAACAAAAAGCAGAAATTCACAAGAGGAATGTATTTTAGATGTGCTTACAGTAATCGTTGAGTACAGTAGGGGTGTAATGGCTCAGATTACTCACGGTTCTGGTTTTTATCACGGTTTTAGGGTCACGGTCTCGGTACAGTTCGCTATGTGCTATGTTCAGTAAAACATAGGACAATTGAGGCTTTTTATTCGTTTGAATAACTAAATTAATGCTAGGTCTGACTATATAAGTGACTATATTCTGATTATAAACTAAGTATTACACTATTGATGCTGTTAAAGCTTCCTCAGAACATTGAAGATGCGACCCATCAACAAGTGACGTTTTCCGGCTGGCTTATATTATGTCAGAAGTTCTTACGAACGTTACGTGCATATGGTCAGTTGTCAAATAAAAACAAAGAAAATAAGAGCAGAAATGAATACAATAGAGCAAAGATACAAATAAAATAAGCAACGCTTTTCAGGTTGATCAGGTCTAACTGTAGTGTTCAGGTACAGAAATGTAATAAAGTAATCAAATATGAAAAATAACACTGCATATAAACTTCATCGTATAAATTAAATAAAGATTAAACATTATTGAAGTCACAAAAGTTATTCAGTCAAAAGCAGTGAGTGATTTCTTTGTCTTTTTGTTGTTAGATGAACATTAAAAACACAGAGAGCAGGAATTACGCTGCTGTCATTTTAAGACATAATTCACAGAACCAGTTCACTGAAACTGAACACATGCGTTGTCTTTCTCACTTAAGACAAAACCTTCAATGTTTGCTAGGATCTCTTCACACACACACACACACAAATCTCCTCACTCACACACACAAAACCGCAGCTACAGTGTTTGTGTCACAGTCACCAGCTGATTGCCCAGGTTGACCACCAGAGGGCTCTCCTTCTTTGACCTTTGCCACTCAGCTATAAACTTCAGTTCCCATAATCCTTTGCCCGGACTCATCACTAATAATTGCATTCATCTGTGTGTCATTACATTGTTTGTCTCACCCTATTTATACCATGTTCTCTCTACCATTTCTCATCGAGGTTTTGTAATTGTCACATGGCATTCCTGAGCACTCGCCCTTGTCTTTTGTTTTTCTGTGGATTGTTTGCAAGTGCTTTTGACCAGTGGTGGGCAGATCGAGGCTTCGTGAAGCAATGAAACAGTTGAACCAAATGGGCCATATTGTTTCGAGGCTTCGAATCAATCCGACACCCGTCTCAACGGTGACACCTAGTGGTCACTTGCAGGTGTTGCTCTGAAACAACCTTGACGAGCCATTAAAAAAATGTGTTGTTTTTTTATTATTGTATTTTTCTAATATGTGAAGCTTGTAACCTATAGGTTCCTCACTGTGAATAACGTTATTTTGGTCCTGCAAAATGAATATTAATAAAATAAATCAAGCCACAATGTCTCACTTTTTTATAGATTTTTATTCCAAAATATTAATTTCTCTGCTGTGGAAGGACTTAGCCTACTTCTTTTTTTTACAGATAATTTCTCCAGCCTTTGAAAAAATCCTCTCACAAGGGACACTTGTTGCTGGCATGCAAAGATATTTTTTAGCTAGGACATACAAATGAGGAAAGATTACTGCTCTCTCTTTCCAGTAAGTTAGTGGATCATGAGTTCTGGACAAATATGTATCGTTGATGTATTTTTTCACTTCCACTGTGGCATCAGCTGTAGCATTGTGTATCATCTGGGTTTGATGGATATGAGTATCAAAAAGTTCCCATAAACGGTCCTGTGTTTCTACTGGTGTTGATGGTGATGATGATGAAGATGATGATGGTCTGATGTTGACACAATATCACAATACACACATCTCACTTTATTTGGTGTTTCTAAACGGAAATGCTCCCACACCACAGATGTACGGCATCTCTTCTGGGGAGCCTCCATTTTATCTATCTATGTATCTATCTATATGAATCTATCTATGTATCTAGATATATATCTATAATCTATCTATGTATCTAGATATATATCTATAATCTATCTATGTATCTCGATATAATCTATCTATGTAGGCTATCTATATATGTATCTATCTATAATCTATGTATTTATATATGTATCTATAATCTATCTATATATGTATCTATCTATCTATCTATCTATCTATTAATCTAGCTGTCTATATATATTTATATCTATGTATCTATTAATGTGTCACTATATGTATACTCTGTCTGTCTCTAGCCTATCAGTCAATGTGTTGTGTAAATTTAAATGTAAGCAAATAGCCTATAACTAATCAAATCGCACTATGTCACAATATCACCAAAAATCTGCTATCTCAAAATCAAACTCCTCTCACAAAAACCCACGAGGTCAATATGCGTTGATTTCACTTTTATACAGATGTGCGATTGTGTGGACCACACCTGATGAAACACTTAGTGAAACACTTCGAGGCTTCGTTTGGCCATAGTCACGTGACATGGGTGTTTTGAATCACGCTTCGGATCAGTGTTTCGAAGCATCTGCGCTTCGGGATCTCGCAAAGCTTTGGAACGACTGTTTCGCGTCAGCCATCCCTACTTTTGACCCTTTTCCTGGCATGACTATGATTCTGAATTTTCCATTAATGCTGCGCTTGGATCTCACTTAGTCTCAGAGCTATCCGTGACAGTTTGACAAACTTAATAAAAACGTAACATTAGTAACATGCTCAAGTCGTGCTTGCGATAGTGGTTGATCAGTTACTTCTTGCAGAGGACTCGAACTGAAACGGTTAAACTGACGCCATCGTTACTGTGTAATGTAATGGAATTTAGTTTCTGATGTGCGCTGTCGATCACAACAGACTGGGCCATCTGACCAATAAGAGCAGAGTAGATCTCAGAAAAGGGGTTTAAAGAGACCGAATCATGTATGAGAAGAGTGAAGAATGAAAATTACAGTGTTTTTTGACCTTGGATGCATGTAAACCTAACCTCCAAAACCAATTTAGGAATCTTTAAAATTAAAACTCTAAAATTACTATTTTGGTTCTTCTTCTTCTGAGACTGTAATTTTCCAAGAGAAACTCCTCCTAGAGCCTTCAACCTACAGCCACCAAACTCATTTATAAAATATACATTCCAGTAGAACGTAGGCTTTGTCTTGCCCGCCCCTCTTCCGGTCTCCAGTGGCACTATAGTTGAGGTAGATTATGCGCAGTTTTGTGTGTTTTAAAGTGTCTATAGGATGTGTATTCTTTCTATTTTGAAGTGGTTGCTGTAGCCGTTCCGGTGACGTATCCTGGGAGTTGCGTCGAGCGCTCACTCAAAGCTTTTAGGTACGTTGGCTATGGCAATGTGTTGTTGTGTTGTTTCTGTTGTGCTTAGTCGAATGTAATGTTTGTTATTGTGTGTTTTTAGCGGAAAAATCGTGATTGCATTCTAACACCTTGATATGCGTGATTTTCGTAGGGTATGTATGAGTTAGTGATTGCTTTATATCCCTTGATTGGAGCGTTTCTTTGATCATTATGTCTTGTTTTGCAGTCTCCTGTGTATCACGTGGTGGTTGACTGCAGGTCACGCTGCTGTTTTTCTTAACTTGGGTTATTTTTCCTATTTTGAAATTATATTATGATTGTTTTCATTTGGTTATTTTTGTATTGAAGTTTTGGTTTGATTAGTGTAACTTGGGCCATAAGGGCCGAGTGGTGCGTCCATCTAACAGTCACTCTCATTGAGTAATCTGAGGGTTTGCCAGCAAGGTAGGACTTGTTATTCATGTACCAGCTGACTCATTCAATCATTATATTTTGTATATGTTTATGTGAATGATTTGATTATTTAGTATTTGTACCGGACCCACTAAATTTCTCCTTTTTCCCTAGTTTGAGCCAAGGCTGAGTGCGCTGAGGGGGGGCTAGTCCCCTGGGTGAAGCACATTGCTGTGAGTTTTGGAGCACCAGGGTTTGAGCACCTCTTTCTGTTGTTTGCTGTGCACACATATGTGGTTGAGAGCACAATTTCTTCCCGCTAGTTTGCCACCCCTAAGGTAAGTTTCTTTCTTTTTGGTAAATTAACTATTTTTGTTATATATATATATATCAGTAACGTGCGGTGAAATCTTGTCATGGGTAGGCTGTGACCTATCAATGTGGCATATGTTCATATTCATTCAGTTAATGAAGCAACCCAAGTTCATATCAGGCATCATCACATCGCTGCCTGCATACAGCAAAGCCATATGTGAGGCTAATGCACAATCAAATCTAATAATCAAATGAATGGACACATATATTATACAACAAACAAATGTTTTGTGCGGGACACAGTAAGAGGGAGGCGGCGCGGTGTCAGCGAACTGACAAGCAGCCTAGTCACTATTGTGTAGTTTGTATTAATGCCATGGTTCAAAAAATAATGTAAAGGTTAAATAATAATTCACTTAGACTTTATAAGAAGCAATTGCGACTTTATTTCACACAATTCTGACTTTATATCTTGCAATTCTGACTTTATAACATGCAATTCCGACTTTATTTCACGCAATTCTGAGAAATAATGACAGAATTGCGAGATGTAAACTCGCATTTGTGAGATAAAAAGTCGCAATTATCTTTTAAAATGTTTTATTCTGTGGCGGAAACAAGCTTCCATTCCTCCTGGCCTCTTCCTCCCATCCATCCTCCCTGACGCATAGCTACCGGGCCGGCCCAGCTATCGGTAGGCGCCGGCGGTGCCGCGGTAGTTACCTGAGAAAACGTTTTGGAAAAGACGGGCTATGGACCCAACCAACTCTATAGGAGGGGAGGGGAGAACTCCCTCACATGGTACAACCCATGCAGAGGCTGCGCGCTGCGGTGTCAGAATACAGAACGTGTGTAGCCTAATGTAACTAACGTGACAAATGTGAAAAAAAGAATCCTTGACTGGCCCAAAAGTGAAGCGGCCCACCGGGAATTCTCCCGATTACCCACCCCGGGCCTGTTGACAGCCAACGCTAGGCGCCGCTAGATCGGGAAGTGCGGATTGAGTGAGAGCGAGTGGATCACGTGACATGAAGCAAGCTCGGTCTCTGCCTCAATGTTGATAATTCAAGACAGCATGATAACTGACTGCGCATGCGCAAACCTAGTGCCAAAGAGGCACTGCTAACCTCTGCCTCAATGGCCATGGCCTTGAATTTCCTGCATGAAACAATGGTTTTAGGAGCAAACAATGGCAAAATGAGTATATTATATGTGTATTCCTGAATTTTTTTTTTTACAAAAATTTCTATTTGGAATAAAATAAATGCAATTAATAATGTGGTGAATTAATAAAGTTCTTGGAATTAATAAATGTAATGTCAACATTTCCTTTGGTGAGGCACTGCCTACCCTGCCTACCCTGACCGCACGTCCCTGATATATATATATATATATATATATATATATTGTTATAATAAACTTGCTAGTGATTTATATCATGATTAAGATTTGATAAATTGGGCAACATGTCTTTTAATTTCACCATCGATTGGCCACACTGGTTCGCCGGGCGAACTGAATCACGCTAGCCAGGCTCCCAGACACTGTGCAAGCGGGACCAATGGCACCACAGACGTTCCCGGGGTGGGGCAGCGCGGCGGAATGCAGGGACCAGACACGGATGGCATAGCGGCCCGGAGTGGGGTCTGAGTGTGTGGTGCAACACACACCTGCTTCCGTCGAAGGGCAGAGAGAGTGTGCGGAGGCGGCAGTGTGTACGGGACACAGCCACTGCTGCCCGCTGGCGATGAAAGAAGGGCCTGAGGCTGACAAGGCATAGCGTCGTCGACCGCCAAACGCGCCCTCTTGGGACCCAGAGGTTTCAGAAACTGCTCTTTTATTGAAATTGTGGGAGCTATTCACAAAAGCTGCCTCATCATGCTGAATGCCCAAACACGAGAGGCAACTATTGTGGCCATCTGCTAACGCCAGGGAACGACCGCATCCAGAAATGTACAAGCGGAATGACATCCTGAAAAGGACACAGGGTCACGCTTGTGTTGTGAAGGAAAAGCAAAAAAATACTCTCTTAATACCTTCGCACATTGCTAATGGTGCGTTCACACCGGACGCGAATAGCGCGTCAGGCGCGAGTGATTTCAATGTTAAGTCAATGCAAAGACGCGTTACGCGCGTAAAAAATTCCTGCGGCGCGAATGAGGCGTTTAGCGCGGCGCGGTAGACGCGAATTCGCCTCATTCGCGCGTCAAGTTCGCGCGAATGACGCGAATTGAGCGTCTGGCGCGTTAAGCGCGTTACGCGCGAATGATTTTATTAGTGCTATTTGTGCATTCACGCGTTTGACGCGAATTGGTGTCTGCCGCCCGAGTTGAAAAATCTGAACTTCTGCGTCAATTCGCGCCGCGTTAACCAATCAGGAGCCTGCTTGCATGCTGCTGTCACGTGGTGAACTGACAGTTTATAATGTTATTTTATGTTTGGCCTCAATACATTATTTTGTAATATGACTAAAATGCACAACAAAGCAAATCTTTAACATAAAAACTCGATTTCAATATGAGAGCTACTCATTTTGTATTGAATGCTATTTATTCCATATCTATTCTAGATTATATGAAACTTTATTAATCTAATGTAAAGACAACAAACACAATTTAGTGTATAAAAACTTTTAAAAAAAATCACAGGACAGGTTTCACTTTTGGAGGCTGGCTCCATTTATTATCAAAACAAAAATAAATGACAGATTAGTGCGGGCGTGGGTGAACCTCGCGCCGGGCTGTACAGCGCGGGCTCGTCAGGCAGCGACCACTCGAGGCCGAGGCTTTATACGGCCTACGCTGTCCTCGTCAGCGTCCTCACCGTTAGGTCCACCAAACCTACCTTCTGGAGCAAATTGTGAAACTCCTGAAACCCTCCGGAGGGTTTGGTGGACCCGAGTACAGCGACGATGTCCCCTACGCAGCTGTTTCTGCTCTCCAGAGCATATACGAGCGGTGATTCTCTCGATTAATGCTAATGCTCGATAAACCGAAAAAAGATGGCCGCCAACAGGTTTCGAAACTTTCGTCTCTTGACGCGCGAATGCACACAAAGTGGTCACGCGTATTACTAGACGCGGCAGGCGCGAATTTTGACGCATATTCGCGTTTGGTGTGAACGCAGCATGAGGCACCCAGGGAATGGCCGCTGTGTACAGCAGTGCTGTAAACACTTTTTCAGGAAACGCCCACCGAAACGGACACAGAAATTTTAAAACTACAGTTCGTGACACAATAACAGCAGTATTTTTAAATTACGCGGGTTTTCTCATCTGCCATTGACGCTTGCTGGTTGGTGTGAGATGCATTCTGGGATACCATTGAAACCTGGTTCAATGACCATGGTATCACTGTGTAATTACTGTGTGATTTCATGTAATATTAAAATTTTTTGAAATCCTGTTTTCGTGGGTTTTATGAGCTGGAAGCCCAAATTATGTACAAATAAACAACTAAACACTTGAAATCGTTTAAGTTGTGGGCCCTGAATCTATAATCTATGGAAGTTTATCATTTTGAATGGAATTATGGAAATAAATAAACTTTTCCATGATATTCAAATTTTTTGGAAAGGGTTTGTATGTCACGAGGTGATTATATTTAGTGGGGGAGGAACATACAGGCCAGGGAATGGGTTTCCCTTGGGGAATGTTTTTAATGTAACACCCAGCAAAAGGGCTGCCTCCAGTGGCTAGATGTAAACAGTGGTTAATCGAGCGATCTATTTGACAAACTAGATTCAGGTGATCGGCGGGAAGAAACTAGGCTGGCAATTGGCACATATGTTGAGTGGGAGTGCTTTATATGTTCGATGTTGCCAGCAGTATGACACAGCAGATTCGGGGAAGAAGAGAGGACCCAGTGAATGCATTCGGCTGGCGATCTGACGAGCACGTTTGCGCGAAGCCAATGAGGATTCAAAACGAAACCGGCATTTTGATGGAATTGGATTTCGCGATCTTCCCAGCTGTCATCGTGGTGGAAACTCGGCCCCGATGCCGTCAAGTTAAGTGCCGTATATTGCTAGTTCAATGATTATTGACTGCATGTGACTTCCCTGATCTGTACGAGCTTTATTTGACATTTACTGCTACATCAACCTTCTGAAAAGCACCTGCATCTTCATCTGTTAGTTGAATGATGTTGTCAGACACAAAGTGAACTTGTTGAGAAGCTTTATTGAATGTTGCAGCAAACACAGCAGATTGAAAGATCACACACACACACACACACACACACACACACACACACACACACACACACACACACTCTCTTTCAGTATTGAGTTGTAAATCACTACAGCTGCAGCACTAGACTCATGTGAATCCTGCCTGACACAGGACACTCAGATACGGCTCATCTTCAGGAGAGAAACATCAGCACTCAGAGCTCTTGTGGAACGAGACCTCATGAGGAGCTCCATCATGTGTTACTCTGCAGACGTACAGCTCTCCCTCTTCCCAGCGTGCTTTGCTGAGGGTCAGGACGCTACTGCGGCTGTAGCGGCCGTCCTGCTGGCTCTCTGCGCTGGTCAGAACCCCCTCGGTGACCTCTGACCCGTCCAGTGTCCAGCTCACCAGCGCCCCCTGTGGAGAGTAAGAGCTGAGCAGGCAGAGCAGTGCGGCTGAGTCTCCAGAGATCTGCAGAGAAGAGGGCGGCAGCAGAGACACTGAGGGCTTCACTGTGGGACCAGCTGCAGGAGACAAACACAACACATTCACACACACACACAACACACTGCACTGCACATTCACAGCAGAGGAGTAATGCTGCTCTAGTTTTAGATTAAATCATTATAAAACAATATCAGTAACACTTTATTTAAAGCTTTCATACATATTGCATTATAAAAGTATTTTTATTGCATTAATTATGCACTGCTATATACATTAAAATGCATGTATGATCTAATCAATAAGTGTAACAGCAGTTATAACACATTATCTATTCATTGATCCATCTTTATGAAGAACAACCCTTTTGAGATGAAACAATGAAATAGCAAATATTATAATGCATTTTAGATTTGGTTACAGTTATTTATGATAATATATAAGGCATTGTAACATACATTATGAAACACTTTATAATGCATTAAAGGCTTTAAGTAAAGTTTCAACACAATATGTAATAATTATCATTAATAAATGTTGTTCTTGTTTCAACTTGTTTTAAATTGTATGTTTAGGAATATTATAAGAATTAAATAGACAGACTTACTGAACACTAATTATAACTGCAGTTATAACACATTATAATATTATCTATTCATTGTTACACTTTCAAAAATTATAATACACCAAAACTCATGACAAACAACCATTAGCAAATATTATAAAACATTAACTTTATTTAACTTTGGTTACAGTTATAAGTAAAGTCTGCCACAATATCTAATAATCATTATTATTAATAAATGTTGTTCTTGTTTCAACTGTAAAACACTTTCTGAAATCTAAATTGTATTTTTTTATTAGGTGATTAAATAGACAGACTTACCGATCACCAGTTTAGTTCCTCCACCGAATGTCCACCACAGTGATACAATCTAATGAAACGCTCGTACAAAAACCTCTATTCCACTCGAGTGAACACACACTCCAGCAGAGAGAGAGAAACAACACTTCAACACACTGATATTAGAAGATCCTCAGCTCTTCTCAACACTCACTCATTCAGATTTGACTAAATGCTTTCTGATATAACACTGTTTAAAGAAATATATTTGATGAGCTGTGACCTCTGAGGTGACCTTTGACCTCTTTGATCATGGATGATGTTGTGGAGTTTCTCATAATGATGCTTCTGTTCTTCATATGCAGATCAATCATCATGATTCACAGAAAAACCTGCAGCTTCAAATAAATGAATCAATAATTCTGAACATTTCAGATGCACATTGTTTAATATATAATGACCTGATTATGAGTCCTGATGAACTTCATGCATGTGGAAAATGTGGGAAAAATAGACATCATGATAATATTTCAGAGAGAGCAACATGTCAACATTGATTCCAAAGACCATAATGGACTTTTTTTTATTATGACTCTAAATATAGTAAAACTGATTTATTTAGTTCTTGATTTCTCATTGTTAACATGCTTGTAAAGGTGTAGCACAGAACTGAACTCAGAGAAACTGCTGTGTATGACATATGTTTAAAATGATCTACATTCATGATTCTCCAGACAAAACCTAGTGTCTTATCAGCAGGGGCGGATCTACTGGGATCTATCAGCTGCCACCCCTTGTAAAGGTCTTGCCACCCCATTGATGTCAGCCAGGCCGGCTGAAAATAAGACGACATTTACGGTTAAAAACCTTTGTTTCCTGGGCGCCCCTAAACGCATCATGACTTGAGTAGAAAATACTTTGCTACGTCCCTGATTCAAACGTGCAGAGCGGCGTTCGCTCAGTCTGGCTCACACACAGCGGTCAAATCGCTCCCTCGTGATTTGTAAGAGCACTCTTCCCTTTGATTAGCCTAATTTTGATTTTAGTAAAGACAAGAACAGCTTAATAAAAAATCTAAAATATTGTTTGTATCCATAACGTTTACTGATGGTCGCCGTTACTCCGATGTAGGCTACGTTACGTTACAACCCAACACACAATACAGTGCCAGTTAGGAGATCGATCATTTGATTAGCTAAGCAGTCCTATTAATTTCAGTTCCTCTCAGATATCACAGCAATGAAACCAGGTTACAACTGGGGAAATAACAAATACAATAGGATTAAGTAGTCTAAACATTACTGGTGTGTGCATGTAATAAATCTTTCTGATTTTATATTGTTATTGAGGACAGAATTTGGCTTCCAATGATTATAAAAAAAAGAATATATTTGAGGTATACCATTAAAAACTAAAGCTGCATTCTGTCTAGCGCAACTTCCTTCCCTTCACAGCGGTGCGCTGTCATTTCTCCCTAAACCCAAACATAACATCAGAATCTGCACGATCGGTGATTGTTGTAAAATGTAGTCTATACTATAGCCTACTGTTGCTAAACTGCGGGACGCGTTTGATAATAAAAGGCTATTAAAAGTACCAAAATTGACGCAACAGACGCTGTTCCAAATGTGGCGCACGCTCCGAAACACACCGCAAAGAGGCAAGCATATATTTTTCAAGTATATTTTGGGCTTCTTGTGCGCATCTAAACGATCAAATATGTCAACATTTTGGGAGAAAATATGATGCATAATAATGATTAGATCTGCATTTGGTCTTAAAGAGGCAGCAGTCTAATATTCCTGCTGACGATTGCTCCATTAATGTGAATCAAACAACAAAAGGCAAAGAGAAAATCAGTCCCATGTCTTGAATGAATAATTTTGGCTTTTATAAGCTTTAATCTATGTATGATAAACTATGCAGTGCTTAATTGTATAAATTTTTTGTTTGACCATGTGTTTGTACTTTGTTTTTGGTGTCCTATGTCTTCTGAATATAAAACACAAAAGCCTGCACCCTTCTGCATAACATGCATGTTTTATTTGTTTTGTTAAAGCATTGCTTTTTCTTTTGCTATAGATATTTATTTTACATTTCAAAATATAAAGCAATATTAATTGTGTTCTAAACCATTTTTCCCCTTTTTTAATATAACAAAAAGAACCGATAAGAATACCGTTAAAGTACCGGATCGATAAGGAGTATCGGTAAGAGTAGTAATACCATTAAAACCTTAACGATACCCATCCCTATTGGCAGCAACGAATTAAAAAGTTATGGCCAATTTAACTGTGATTAAATTCAGTATATAAACGTCTGCCAGTTGCCACCCCTCAAAAATTCCTGCCCGCCTCTCGCCACCCCATAAATATTTTTCTAGATCCGCCCCTGCTTATCAGCCTGACAAACATTATCAAAAATATTTCACTATTAATAAATATGTGCAATTAATCACTAAATGGTTCAATAAAATTATTCTGAAAGTAAAATCTTCTATGTAGAGTTTATGAGTTAGTTATCAGCACAAGCTGTTGTAAATCCTGCCCACTTCTTTGCATTGTCAGCACATGCTTCAGTGCTCTGAGAGTGTTTATAGTGCTGTGAGTTTAACACTTCATGACTGAGAGCAGAACAGAACACACTCTTCATCATCACACAAGACTAAACTACAGCAATGAACACAATCAACATCTTCATCTGGACCATTGCACTGTTTATTCAAGGTAAGATGTAAAAACTGACTCTGGTTTTGGTGTTTTTGTAAAAGTAAATGATGATAATAGTTTTAAACACTAATAATTTTTCTTTTCTCTTCTTCAGAATCCAGAGGAGTGACTCTGACTCAACCTGAAGTTAAAACTGTCCAACTGAGTCAAACAGCAACAATAGAGTGTAATATAGATGTAGGAATATACAGCACCCACTTATACTGGTATCAGCAGAAACTTGGAGAAGCTCCTAAACCCCTGATTAAATATATAAACAGCCTTTATACTGGAACTCCATCTAGATTCAGTGGCAGTGGAACAGCAAATACTGGACGAGATTTTACTCTGACCATCAGTGGAGTCCAGACTGAAGATACAGGAGATTATTACTGTCAGAGTGTACACTATATCAACAGTCAGTATGTGTTCACACAGTGATAAAGAGTCGTACAAAAACCTCTGTCAGTCAGACGTCACAGTGACTGCACTGATACAGCTGAGAGAAACTGCAGCTGCTGATGGAGGATCACAAACTACACAATATCAATGTTTAATTCAAAGTTTCTAAAGACTTTAAAAATATACATTTATCGATAGTAATTTATTTCATATGAAATAAGAGTTAGTGCTGATATTCCTAAACCACAAAACCATTCTGCTGCTCTTTCCTAAACATCCGTGTTTCACGAATGTGATATTTTGAGTCAAAGGCTTGTTCATATTTTGTTAAAGGTAATTAAAAATTGGTTTCCATTTGTTGGCATGACTAGATTCAGATGTTTAATATAATTGAAGTTGGGTGTCCATCATAGAGATTATCACCATATTTATAATGAAACCATCATATTTAAACATATGATATTAATCATGAAATATTAGGGGTTTGACGGGACAGCTTTTCACTTCAACTAGAAATATCACGTTTTAATGTCATGTTTTAATATCGCGAGATCTCGTCACACCCCTAATATTTATTGTTACTGCATTAATGGGATCACCTTAATCAAAGCTTTCACAATCTTTAATTTTTACCTTTTTTTTCTGTGTTATTAAACAAAAATACATTTCTTAGTAATTCCTTCTAAACAATTTGGTAATACTTGAGTCATTACTGTATTACCATGATCTTGACATGAATTAATTATGCATCATGCATTACCTCACACCTTGGCAATAGCATCGCCATTGGCTAGTAAATGTTCTAGTTTACTAATATAGATATAATATAGCTATTTAGATAGATAGAGTGTTAAAGTGCAACAGTGTTTTTTCTATATTCCACCAGGAGCATCAGCAACAGCACCAACTCAGCAGGATTCCCTACAAAAAATGAAGGAAGAAAATGCTTTTTAAGCTAAAATGAAGTTCCTTGAGGATAAATGCAAGGACATCGAAAGTGAGAGAGATTTCCTACGTTGCAGTCTGACCAATACCTTACAACCCGTCATAAGTTATACTTAGTAATGTGTACTACAAATACTGTTGGCTCTTATGCGAAAGTGTTTGATGTTCCTCATTTTTAATCTGCTTTGAATAAATGCGTCTGCTCATAATTGCTACTGTACAGTAAATGGTCATCGCACTTTCACCTCTTGCACATTAAGAATAGCTTTTGACATGTCAAGCCACTGGCATGATAGGAGTCTTCATCTCATACAAGTGTTAAACAAGTGATATTAATGAACTTTTTACTGTGGAAAATGTACAGAGTCTGCATTATAACATATCCTGGCATAAAAGGGCTCAGTGTACTGTAGTCTGAGGCCTATCTGTTCTTGTTGTTTTAAAGTTAGATCTTGTGGTGTTCGTTAACAAAGGTAGCAGAATATTTACATTTAACAATGACATCAAAGTTGGTAAATGTGGAAGAAATGAAATGTAATCTTAATATGATTTGGTTTGTATTCCTTATCAGCCTTGTCAGCAAAGGAAGACATGATGGGAGATTCCTGTAAATCCAAATTTGATGATGCTGTATCACAGTCTGGGGTTAGGGTTAGGGTTAGGGTTAGGGTTAGGGTCACGGAAGATGACCTTCACACAGAAAGGGAAAAAAGGAAAAGGGAAGAGGAAAAAAAACATTGCAAAGTTGACTCCTCGTCCTCCTGTGTCTCATCATCCTCATCTCAGTCCTCTTCATCCCCTGCACCCCGTAAATCCAGTCAAAACAAGGATAAAACCAAGAGAAGGAATGCAAACAAAAAGCAGAAATTCACAAGAGGAATGTATTTTAGATGTGCTTACAGTAATCGTTGTGTACAGTAAGGGTGTAATGGCTCAGATTACTCACGGTTCTGGGCCCGGTTCCCCGATAACGCTCACTCTTAGCGCGCTAAGAAGACTCGAAAGATATATCTTACCAAAGTAGTTTATGTTCCTAAGTGTGTTCCCCGAAGTGTCCCTTAGGAAGCTTCTTAACACGCTGCCTCTTACATTCGACGTTACAAAGGCGCTGTCCCAAGTGAAGGTGCTGAATTAGTTGGCATCGATTGCTCAGGATTCGATTTTCCACTTCACGCGAAGATGCATTCCGGCGTTAAAGACAACACGTTCTATGCAAATTAAACATTCCTCAAATTATTCCAGTAACATTTATTTTAAGTTACCAGTAAAATATAGACTATTATTTAAATTATCAAATTGTCAATAATATGTTCACACGATATGTTGTGACGGGTAGACGAACCGGGTATCCCTCGCTAATCATCCACCCTCCTTATCCCGTTGTGCCACTTGTGCCGCTTCTTGACATGGGTTTAACGACTTCTAAAAATTATGTAATACACTTTTATATTAATGGTAAGGTACTTTACAATCAGAATTGATTGGCAAGCAGCTGCAGTTAATTCTGTTTAATGCGGTATTGATTGCCATTGGTTAATGCTTTCAATAAAAAGCAACCTATCTACAATGAACAGAGAGAGAGAGTTAGATACAGAATATGGTGGGGAAGCAACGTAAAAAAAGGGCACCAAGCTTCTCGTCAGAGGAACTTGAAGTTTTGCTGGACGAGGTGAGCTTGCACAAGGTGACACTGTTTTCCAGCTTTCGGAATAACTTGTGCAACAGCAACAAAAAAGAGCTATGGAGCGACATAGCAAGGAAGATGGCTGCCTCCGGATCAGGCACACCAAGGTCCTGGCAGGACGTCAGGAAAAAATGGCATGATTTTTCAAGCCAGGTTAAGGTGAGAGGTTCTGCTGTCCGTAGATGTCACGAAACCACACACAAGAAACAGGGGTTAGATCCAAGTGCAGTATGAATTATTTATTTGGGGAATTCCATAAGCATAATCCAGTCCAGGCAATAGTCGATATCATAATCCATCCAAAACAAGAACATAAACAGGAACACAGAAGAAACAGAAGTGGCGTGATAAATTCAAGGACTCCGTGACACATACTAAAACAGACAGGGTATATATACACAGGGAAATGACAATGCTAATGGGGAACAGGCTGAGTGCAATGATCAGTGATAAGGGACAGCTGAGTGCAATGAAAAGACAAGGATCATGGGGGATGTAGTTCAAGAGTGTGATGGACACCGTGGGGAAGGAGGACATCTAGTGGTGATCCCTCGGGCGGCCAGGGCGGAGACTCTCTCTCGGGCGGCCAGGGCGGAGACCTTCCCTCGGGCGGCCAAGGCACAGGAACAGGCACCACCGGCTCAGGAACAGACACCACCGACTCAGGAACAGACACCACCAGCTCAGGAACAGGAACAGACACCACCGGCTCAGGAGCAGACACCACCGGCTCAGGAGCAGACACCACCGGCTCAGGAGCAGACACCACCGGCTCAGGAGCAGATACGGACACCTGTTCAGGAACAGAAACAAACACCGGCTTCAGCACAGCGTCCGGGGTTCCAACCGGACTGGAGGCTGCCATCTTGGTAGTGTGTGCAGCCCAGGCACGCCAGACAGCAACCAAATAAAAAGTGAAGACAGCCCTCTGGGCCGTGGCAGGGCTGACGGGTACAGCCTCCGGCACAGGAACAGTCTCTGCATCGACAGACGTGACGTGAACAGTCTCTGGATCGGCAGACGTGACGTGAACAGTCTCTGGATCAGCAGACTTGCTGTGTCTCTTCCACGCATGCAATATCGCCACTGCGTAAAAGAGAAAGACAGCCCTCCTGGCCGTGGCAGGACTGATGGTGGGCAGCTCCGAGACAATCCTCTTGTCCGAAGACACAGGCTCGGCGGCGGCCATCTTGTCCGAAGACACAGGCTCGGCAGACGTGACGTGAACAGGCTCGGCGGCAACCATGTTGTCCGCAGACACTGGATCCGGCTCGGCAGCGGCCATCTTGTCCGAAGACACAGGCTCGACGGCGGCCATCCTGTCCGAAGACACAGGCTCGGCAGACGTGCGTCTCTTACCCCCTCTCCGTCTGCGACGGTGAGACGGTGGCTCCAATTCGTCCCTCACCATCCCAGAGTCAAAGGGGGGCCATGGTGGAGAGTGGTGTTGGACTCCCTCTCGACCCACCACTCCTCTGCGACCTCCCCGGGTCCCACGAAAAATGACTAGACGGGTTCCCTCAAAACCCTCTCTCCTCTCCCGCTCGATGGCTGGGGAAAAGACATTAAAAAACATACCGCTGGATCCTTGTTGATGGAGTCCTTCTGTCACGAAACCACACACAAGAAACAGGGGTTAGATCCAAGTGCAGTATGAATTATTTATTTGGGGAATTCCATAAGCATAATCCAGTCCAGGCAATAGTCGATATCATAATCCATCCACAACAAGAACATAAACAGGAACACAGAAGAAACAGAAGTGGCGTGATAAATTCAAGGACTCCGTGACACATATTAAAACAGACAGGGTATATATACACAGGGAAATGACAATGCTAATGGGGAACAGGCTGAGTGCAATGATCAGTGATAAGGGACAGCTGAGTGCAATGAAAAGACAAGGATCATGGGGGATGTAGTTCAAGAGTGTGATGGACACCGTGGGGAAGGAGGACATCTAGTGGTGACCCAAGGAACATAAACCAAACACTGTGACAGTAGAGACCGGGTGAGGACAGGTGCGGGGACCAGTTCGGTGCAACACTTAACAGCACATGAGGAGAAGGCACTGGCGATCATACTGGATCCGGCTCGGCAGCGGCCATCTTGTCCGAAGACACAGGCTCGACGGCGGCCATCCTGTCCGAAGACACAGGCTCGGCAGACGTGCGTCTCTTACCCCCTCTCCGTCTGCGACGGTGAGACGGTGGCTCCAATTCGTCCCTCACCATCCCAGAGTCAAAGGGGGGCCATGGTGGAGAGTGGTGTTGGACTCCCTCTCGACCCACCACTCCTCTGCGACCTCCCCGGGTCCCACGAAAAATGACTAGACGGGTTCCCTCAAAACCCTCTCTCCTCTCCCGCTCGATGGCTGGGGAAAAGACATTAAAAAACATACCGCTGGATCCTTGTTGATGGAGTCCTTCTGTCACGAAACCACACACAAGAAACAGGGGTTAGATCCAAGTGCAGTATGAATTATTTATTTGGGGAATTCCATAAGCATAATCCAGTCCAGGCAATAGTCGATATCATAATCCATCCACAACAAGAACATAAACAGGAACACAGAAGAAACAGAAGTGGCGTGATAAATTCAAGGACTCCGTGACACATATTAAAACAGACAGGGTATATATACACAGGGAAATGACAATGCTAATGGGGAACAGGCTGAGTGCAATGATCAGTGATAAGGGACAGCTGAGTGCAATGAAAAGACAAGGATCATGGGGGATGTAGTTCAAGAGTGTGATGGACACCGTGGGGAAGGAGGACATCTAGTGGTGACCCAAGGAACATAAACCAAACACTGTGACAGTAGAGACCGGGTGAGGACAGGTGCGGGGACCAGTTCGGTGCAACACTTAACAGCACATGAGGAGAAGGCACTGGCGATCATACTGGATCCGGCTCGGCAGCGGCCATCTTGTCCGAAGACACAGGCTCGACGGCGGCCATCCTGTCCGAAGACACAGGCTCGGCAGACGTGCGTCTCTTACCCCCTCTCCGTCTGCGACGGTGAGACGGTGGCTCCAATTCGTCCCTCACCATCCCAGAGTCGAAGGGGGGCCATGGTGGAGAGTGGTGTTGGACTCCCTCTCGACCCACCACTCCTCTGCGACCTCCCCGGGTCCCACGAAAAATGACTAGACGGGTTCCCTCAAAACCCTCTCTCCTCTCCCGCTCGATGGCTGGGGAAAAGACATTAAAAAACATACCGCTGGATCCTTGTTGATGGAGTCCTTCTGTCACGAAACCACACACAAGAAACAGGGGTTAGATCCAAGTGCAGTATGAATTATTTATTTGGGGAATTCCATAAGCATAATCCAGTCCAGGCAATAGTCGATATCATAATCCATCCACAACAAGAACATAAACAGGAACACAGAAGAAACAGAAGTGGCGTGATAAATTCAAGGACTCCGTGACACATACTAAAACAGACAGGGTATATATACACAGGGAAATGACAATGCTAATGGGGAACAGGCTGAGTGCAATGATCAGTGATAAGGGACAGCTGAGTGCAATGAAAAGACAAGGATCATGGGGGATGTAGTTCAAGAGTGTGATGGACACCGTGGGGAAGGGGGACATCTAGTGGTGACCCAAGGAACATAAACCAAACACTGTGACAGTAGAGACCGGGTGAGGACAGGTGCGGGGACCAGTTCGGTGCAACACTTAACAGCACATGAGGAGAAGGCACTGGCGATCATGGGAGACACAGTCTCACATGGAATCCCTGGGGGAATTGACGTTAGAAGAGGTGACGCTGAACAGGCCTCATGTTCCAGGTCATCGCCACCCCCCAATGTGCCATGCTCCCCAGGCACCGAGCCACCTGCAGCACTCTCCTCACCTGGCAGCACAGAGCCGGAAGGGTGCACTACGCCACCACCTCCCGTACACACGTCTTCGCCAGGACTTTGCTACACGACATCACAACGTCACTCCACAATCTCACCATGTTGGTGTAGCGAAGAGTTGGTGAACATTGAAAAGGAGAAGTTGGTCGTGTTGCAGGACATTCAGCGCCAGTTGACCGAAGCAAATGAGCTCGCTCGCCAGTCTCTGGAGCTGAAGAGAGCCAAGCTGGAACTGGCCAAGCAGCAGTATGCCCTAGCAGAGGCGCAATTCAACAGGCCCTCAATCTCGGTACCAATCTTGCTGCCAGCTGAAGGTGAGCCAGTTGTTCTTGGTTTATAGATGTTCCTTTCCTCACAGTTCCTAATCTGATTTTGGTATGTGTTTGTCTTTATAGATGCTGAGCAACAGTCACACCAGTAACCGTGTCTGTGTGTGTTTGTATGCGCATTTTCATTAAAAATACTTGATCATCAACAAGATTGTATGTCATTCTGTCATCCTTAATGAGTCAACAACTGATTCCTATTGCCATTGGAAACCTACGCATACGCATACAATCTTGCTCTATCTATGAGATACCTTATTTATCCACAAGGAAATTAAGCAGTGTAAATCTAAGTGCACATTCAGATATAAAGGCTCGTTTGAAGAGGCTGCGTAAAGACATTAGTTTGTAATGTACATTATCTGTGTGTTTGACGACGCGTAAGGCTATGCATGAGGCAAAGCAGCGGAATGGGAATCCTCTGACAACCATGTGACCTGCGTTCAATGCCCAATAAATGAATGAAGATGAATCAGCAATGTGACGTGGTAATTTGGGCATATGTCAACTTTTGACTCAGAAATTCTAACGTGTAGGCTCCTTCGCCAACCTTAAGAGAAGCTTATATGTTTCATATGTTATGTTTTGTCAATGAATGGCATTGCATAGAGCACTTATGGAATGGACAAAATGGCATGATAGAGTAAAGGTTTAAAGGATTAGAATCACACACAGAACATTTAATGGATGCAAGGTTTGAAACTCCCGTTTATTTTTCAGAAAACTAAAAATTCCATCATAATACGAATCAAAAGAAAAGTCCATTCAATCATGGATGATGGCTAATGATAGCTCAGCAAGTTAATCCAAAAAGAAAATATAAATCAACCAAAAACATTTGCAATCAAAAGCTGCCTTGCCTCAACCCCGGCAGCGTGCAGGGCAGCCCTCTGTGGAGGATAGAGGACCTCAACTTCTCCCTCTCCATCTTCCTCCTCATCCGCTTCCACCTCCTCCTCCTCCCCCTCCGGAATAGGTGCGCCTCCACGCACAGCCATGTTATGGAGTATGGCCGTTGTCACCGTAACTGCGCAAGAGCTGTGAGGCTTCATCCGCAGTCCTCCTGCCGACTTGTGCAGGCACCGAAAGCGCAGCTTCCAGATGCCAATTGCACACTCGATAACGTTGCGCATGTGAACGTGTGCAACATTGTAGGCTCTTTCAGCCCGAGTCTGTGGGTTGGTCAGCGGTGTGAATAAGTATGTTCTCAGAGGGTATCCACTATCCCCGAGGAACAGGCTCTGACCAAACCCCTCTCTCTCCGCTTGTTCACCCACGGCAGAATTGGCCCAGACAAAACTGTCGTGGGTGCTGCCTGGCCACCTTGCCACCAGGTCGGAGATCACACCCCTATGGTCCACTATAACCTGCACGTTTATGGCCGCGTATCCCTTTCGCGATATGTACGCCTGATCAATCACTGATGGATTGGCGATAGGGATGAGTGTGCCATCCACCAGGCCCAAGACTCTGGGGATGCCAGCAATGGCATGACAGCCCTGGTGCACCTCCTGGACCTCCTGACGTGTTGCCGGCAGCCGAATGTAATCCCCGGTATGGCGCAGAAGGGCTTTGGTGACAGTGTGGACGCACCTCCACACCGAGGTCTTGCTTAAGCCGTAGCCCTCTCCCACGACCTCGATGAAGCTCCCTGTAGCAAAAAACCTTAGCGCTGCAAGCAGCTGGACTTCAGGGCTTAAAGCAAAATTCCGCCGCGTTAGCCTGGCAAGCGCAGGTCTGAGAAGGTCCAGCAGCTCCATAATGAGTTGTCTTGGGAGGCGAAATTTTTTTAATATAGCCACGTCAGGCAAAATGTCAAAAGGGCTTAAGTTTTGCCGAATATTTTTTTTTACATGGACTAAATGGCTCCGCGGCCGGCGCCGTCTTTGATTTAATACAAGGACACGTTGGATTGCTGCCATAGTTGGTTGCTTACTGGACACCACCATGCTTACCCATTTATAGATTTTAGCCATTTTGAGCCAAATTGTTTGCCAGATTTTAATTATCAAAAGTGATTGCCAATTTAAACGCTTTAATGACATTACGAAATAGCCTAGGCTAATTACCACCATATTAGTTCTGATACCAAATAAAGTCAACTTCATAAATAGGCCTGTATCCATTGCGAACATATTTTATTATTAGTCTTAAAATGTCCATAACATAAAATCATTGTTGAGCCACAACATTGTCAACATACCATAGTTTGACTTGTACTGCGCTGCTGCACAGTGGCGGCGACTAGCGTCTTGAGCTCAAACAACGCTAAGAGAGAGCTACGAATGGTCCAGACCAACCTTACGAAAGTGTGACTTACAAAAGATATACTTAGCGTACGAACGTTTCGGGAACCGTCCCATAAGGTTAAGAGAGAGGTTAAGGAATAGGTTAAGAACGCTTTGGGAAACCGGGCCCTGGTTTTTATCACAGTTTTAGGGTCACGGTCTCGGTACAGTTCGGTATGTGCTATGTTCAGTAAAACAGGAAAATTTAGGCTTTTTATTCATTTGAATAACTAAATTAATGCTAGGTCTGACTATATAAGTGACTATATTCTGATTAGAAACTATGTATTACACTATTGATGCTGTTAAAGCTTCCTCAGAACATTGAAGATACGACCCATCAACAAGTGACGTTTCACCAGACGTTTTCCGGCTGGCTTATATTATGCAGAAGTTATTACGAACGTTACGTGCATATGGTCAGTTGTCAAATAAAAACAAAGAAAATAAGCAAATAATCAAACTACAAACAAGAGCACAAATGAATACAATAGAGCAAAGATACAAATAAAATAAGCAATGCTTGTCGGGTTGATCAGGTGTCTAACTGTAGTGTTCAGGTACAGAAATTTAATGAAGTAATCAAATATAAAAAATAACACTGCATATTAGAGGTCTACACAGGTCAAAAAATTTGTGCCCGAACCCGAAGAGACCCGTAATGTGCTACACCGAACCAACCCGGACCCGTCTATTATTTCAAAAGCTGGACCGGACCCGTGTAGATCCGAGAAATGCCTTAAATGTACTACCCGGACCCAACCTGGACCCGTCTATTATTTGAAAGCTGGACCCGAACCCGGTGGGAAGACACAGACCCGATTGGACCCAATTGTCACATATTCCACACAAGTTGCGAAAAATAAAACTTTTTGTCTTACCTAATTTTAGTAGTCGTCTCCCTTCCTTGCACCTGACTGACTGTGATGCATTACAATTCTCCGACAAGAAAGTTGTATCCATGTTATTCCTCTCGTTATTCCAAGCTTAATCCACTTATTATTTCAGCTTCAAAAGTGCACTTGATGTCATGGTGACAGATGACAAATGCGACTTTGCAGATTTGCATTTCGACCCGAGTTAACTTTGACTGTTTGCCCTTTTGAACTATAATAACAATTGCTCGTTTAGTGCCATGGCCGCTGACGTTAGCATTATTTATTTGCTATCATCTCTGTGCTCTCTGCGCCGTCTGACCACCAAAACTTTAAGATTAAACAAGACATATACTGGGAACATATACTGGGATTAAACGTATACATACTGGGAACTATTCTCAGAAGGCGAAGCACTGCTATTTCTGCGGAGTGATTTACTCCAACTCTGAGCGAACTCTCTGCCCCTCACCACGGGGCTTCTCAGGCGCTGCAAGCAAATCACTCCGCCCAAGTAGCAGTGCTTCAGGTTCTGAGAATATAGTTCCCAGTGTGTATATGGTTAGAAGATGGCTATGTCTCATGTGACCTTGTTATTTGTACACGCTGTGACTATACAAATCACAACATGTAAATAGGAAAATGTCGGCGTTATTTTGCCACTTATTGGGAGCAGTATGCTAGCTGGAGCCGTTTACCTCCAGTCTTTGTGCTAAGCTAGGCTAGCGGTGGGTGCGTCAGATATGTCAGTTATGGCACGCACGGAGATGAGAAGGGTATGTGTGGACTTAACTAACTTTGGGGGATACGGGGAATAAGCTAAAGTCCCAAAAAGTCGGCGTGTTCCTTTAAACAGACCCGGGACCCGAGGTAATAGATTGGGACCCGATCCGGACCCGGCTGACCATTTAAAATATAGACCCGAACCCGTACGGGTCCCGGGTCGGGTCTCGGGTGCTCCATGTAGACCTCTACTGCATATAAACACCTCTGGGGTCTGAGCGGTTTTCTGGGCCCTGGAGGTGTTCTGACATGCCCTGACATTTGTGCTTTTTTCAGTTATTTATAAACATGATAATGGCAAAGGTGTAAATTCACTCTATATAGCACAAACAGGGCTACCATAATATGTGATCAACATGCATGTATATGTTTGAATTTTTAAGAGAATAATGTTTATGCGTGGTTATTGAAAAAAATAAAAATGAAAGTTGCTGAAATAAGACCACAAAACACATACTAAATATGTGTCCACAAGACTTTTGACTGATGAATGTTGTCGCTTCGAGTTCTGGCTTCAAAATGATGTGAAAATCATCCTGCCTAATTGTTCACACACAATTTAAATCAATGTATTGTTTTATAAGACAGGTTTTGCTTGGAAAGCCAATATGCGAGGGGGGCGTGAACGAGGAGTGGTTTACACCTGAGAATACAATGTCCCACCCACTCTGCATAATGAGCCATTCATTCAGGTGTGACACTGACTGAGCCCCACAAGAATGAATGCAAGGATAAAAGATATATTTAGAAGAAGACTTATATTGACCATTTAAGATTTTGCTTACATCTATCTTGTAAATATGTTTTGCTATTTTATTAAAAAGGTTACAATTACAACAATAATTACAATTTCAACAATATTTCAAGTGTACTCTTTCTTTGTAAAAAAATTATTATAGGCCTACATTTTATCATATGTAGGCATTCATTAGTTTGAATATAGCCAACATTGGAACATCTTACATCTTAGTTTATGACTTTATTTTTGACAAAAATAGTAATATATATATATGTATATATATATATATATATATATAGAACATATGAGCAGAAATTGCTAAACAAAAGCTTATTTGATGTGGCAGTATATTCTACAGTAAAAACTGTACCCAAATCTAGTCAACAAAATGTTGTCTTTCATATTTCGCCTGACTGTAACGTTGTTTTTATGAAATATTAGGGCATATGAATGTTAATTTGCAGTTTAATACGTTGCTTATACAAATAGCCTACATTTTATTTCAACATATTTCAGTCGATTTTTACTCATCTCAGTATAGCAATACAGTTTGCTAAAACATCATCATTCATTCACACACGCGATTTAAATTTAAACTGTCTTTTTGTGAGCTGTGGTAAACAGCGCGCATCTCTGCGTTCATTCATCACAAACAGAAACCCGATTCACTTGAGAAGGAAAAAAAACTTACTACAGTATTCCTCAGCTCAGTCGGATCCTTGCTCCTTGAAATACCCGCACTTCTGAGGTACATTTTCCATTATTATTATTCCTCACAGCGCTGCGAGACGGTGTAAACAAGTAATGATCTGAATAAACTTGTGTTTTCTCGAGCTGATATGGGGGGCGTTCACAGGTTTGCGTGGATTGCCTCAGACATTTGCGTTTGAATAGCGTGCGCTCTCCGTGGGCGTGTCACATTACATTTGAATGAGCTCTAATGAGCTCGACTGGAATCGCTCTCTTTTAATACAGATTTCACAAGATGAGAATATTTGTTTTTTATATAAATTACTTCATTTAAAAGAAGAGAATTCAAGCTTCATGCCTGTGTGTCTGTATGCCTGTTTGACTGAGTATTCGCTGAGTTATTGTTCATTTTCGGACACATTTCAGAATGGACTTCACTGGCAGAGAGAAGGCAGAACTCGCTTCGTGTTTATTTTTCTTTATTTGGCAAAAAGCACAACACTTTGTTTTTATTGTGAGTATACACAAAAATAATACACATTTAACAGAATCAATTGATGTATGAAACTTGTTTGTAATATCAAAGTCAACAGAGCAAAATTAATTTCTTTTGAACTGATAAGAAAAAAAGCGAGCTGGTATCGCCAGGGGGTTAAATAAAGAAAAGATCATTATTGAAGTGAGGGGGTGGATTTTGGAATAAACTGCTGCTTCAATGTAGATGTAATGAGTGATTATAATCAAGGTATTAATCAATATTTTTCCTTCTAAATATCACGAGTTGAATTACTACTCTAAGCTTATGAGATTTTACTTTGTTATAGAAGTTACCAGTGTGAGTCCTGAAATGTTCTTCTCATGTATTCTCTAATGTCTGTATTTGATATGAATGCAGTAACAGTGCTTGCTCATTTAGCCCAGCTTCCAGAAATAAAATATGGAAAGATGTTTTGTTTGAGAAAGGTCTTCAACATGTGTCAATGCATTCATCTGTTTTTCTGGGGTACCCTGACAACTATGATCACAGGGGTCATTGTAGTCTATAGTTTTAAGGTACACTGTGTAGGAATTTCTCCCATCTAGTGGTGAAATTGTATTTTGCATTCAAACGTATAGTGCTCTCTAGCGCCTCACTTTTTCAAATGCGTGTTGCAACTACTGTAGCCGTTATGAAAATGGAAGGTCCTAAAAGTGTATTTTCAAACACTAATAACACTATATCATTACAATCAACATCACTCTTGTGTTTATGAAGAGAATGAGTCAGTGTTTCAATATGATCATCATGTTTTAGGTGTAATATATGATCCTGTCAATCAAACTGAACAGACTGCATTCAGTCACTTCTGCTGTCTGGACGTGATGCTTTCCATTTGAGACACAGAAACTTTTACATTCTTGATTTGTGATCATGTTCAGCGCCGCCGCTCCCACCACGCGCATCACGCGCTGTGCGTAGGGCACCAAGTGCTGAGGGGGCACCAAAAATAACCTGATGAAAAAAATAAAAAAATGTAATGCCGATATTATTTCATTAGCCTATAGAAATATTATTAGGCATATATTAACATTTTAGCCATGTATATGTAACAAAAAAGGGGGAACAAGATAATTTAATTGCTCTAGCTCTAGTCTAGAAAGTACCGCCCCCCCCCCGTTGGATGGTCCGTGCCGGCTGTTTTCGCAGGTGCCTCAAGCCTTGTTTATACTTTCGCCTGGCTCCGCAGCGTGAGTCTCCGCAGACTGCGCGCGCACCTCCCCAAACGGACGAGGCGTTTATTCACTCTGAACATAAATATCTTACATTTTGAGATATTCACCTGAACTGAAAATGTAACTCAATTTCAAACAGAGTTAAAACACAATTGAATCATACAGAATGAACAAAACACTGAATTATAAGCACAACATGAGCAAAAGAGATTCAGTATCATTGACTGAACTACAGAAAGAAGCAACATTTACATTCTGATGTCAAATCTCCTTTTTCCATGTACGATTTCTACAATAAAAGATGAACTAAATATGAACTCAGTGTAGAAATAAATGAAGGAAAAACAAACCTGTAATAAACTGATTAAACTCATAGTGAGACACAGTGTGGAAATATGTTTAGAATTCCTTTTTGTTGAAAGGAATAATGTTATTCTTATAATAATATCATTGTTTTAGATTAAATAATTATAAAACAATATCAGTAACACTTTATTAAAAGCCTTCATACATATTGCATTATAAAAAGTATAAAAGTCTATGCATGTATGATCTAATGAATACATTGTAATATTATCTATTCATTGTTACACCTTTAGAAATTATAATACATTAAAACTCATGACAAACAAACAATTTTAGATGTAAGAAGGAATTTGCAAATATTATAAAACATTTTAACTTTGTTTTCAGTTATTTATGAAAATATATATGACATTATAACATACGTTAATGATACCTTTATAATGCATTATACATAAAGGCTTCAAGTAAAGTTTCACCACAATATCTAATAATCATTATTATTAATAAATGTTGTTCTTTGTTTCCACTATAAAACACTTTCTGAAATCTAAATTGTATTTTTTTATTAGGTGATTAAATAGACAGACTTACCGATCACCAGTTTAGTTCCTCCACCGAAAGTCCACCACAGTGATACAATCTAATGAAACGCTCGTACAAAAACCTCTATTCCACTCGAGTGAACACACACTCCAGCAGAGAGAGAGAAACAACACTTCAACACACTGATATTAGAAGATCCTCAGCTCTTCTCAACACTCACTCATTCAGATTTGACTAAATACTTTCTGATATAACACTGTTTAAAGAAATATATTTGATGATCTGTGACCTCTGAGGTGACCTTTGACCTCTTTGATCATGGATGATGTTGTGGAGTTTCTCATAATGATGCTTCTGTTCTTCATATGCAGATCAATCATCATGATTCACAGAAAAACCTGCAGCTTCAAATAAATGAATCAATAATTCTGAACATTTCAGATGCACATTGTTTAATATATAATGACCTGATTATGAGTCCTGATGAACTTCATGCATGTGGAAAATGTGAGAAAAAATAGATATCATGAAATGATTCCCCAGAGAGCAACATGTCAACATTGATTCCAAAGACCATAATGGACTTTTTTTATTATGACTCTAAATATAGTAAAACTGATTTATTTAGTTCTTGATTTCTCATTGTTAACATGCTTGTAAAGGTGTAGCACAGAACTGAACTCAGAGAAACTGCTGCGTATGACATATGTTTAAAATGATCTACATTCATGATTCTCCAGACAAAACCTAGTGTCTTATCAGCCTGACAAACATAAACAAAAATATTTCACTATTAATAAATATTTGCAATTAATGACTAAATGGTTCAATATCATTATTCTGAAAGTAAAATCTTCTATGTAGAGTTTATGAGTTTGTTATCAGCACAAGCTGTTGTAAATCCTGCCCACTTCTTTGCATTGTCAGCACATGCTTCAGTGCTCTGAGAGTGTTTATAGTGCTGTGAGTTTAACACTTCATGACTGAGAGCAGAACAGAACACAATCTTCATCATCACACAAGACTAAACTACAGCAATGAACACAATCAACATCTTCATCTGGACCATTGCACTGTTTATTCAAGGTTTGTGTAATACAGTTTTTTTTTACAATGATTATTAATTCTCCTAAAATGAGAAGTATATATATTTATCATATACTGCATATCATCATATATACATTTTTCATTTTTGTTTGTGTTATCTTTCAGAGTGTAGAGGACAGTATACTGTAACTCAGAGTCCATCAATAACAGCAGTTCAACCAGGAGAAGAAGTCAGAATAAACTGTAAAACCAGCAGTGATGTGAACGCCTGCTGTTGTGGAGGGACTGGATGTATTAGCTGGTATCTACAAAAACCCAGAGAAGCTCCTAAACTCCTGATTTATGGACTGAATCAACTCCAGTCTGGAACTCCATCTAGATTCAGTGGCAGTGGAACAGCAAGTACTGGCAGTGATTTTACTCTGACCATCAGTGGAGTCCAGACTGAAGATACAGGAGATTATTACTGTCAGAGTTTACACAGTGGTCCAGTGTTCACACAGTGATAAAGAGTCGTACAAAAACCTCTGTCAGTCAGACGTCACAGTGACTGCACTGATACAGCTGAGAGAAACTGCAGCTGCTGATGGAGGATCACAAACTACACAATATCAAACCTTTCACAGACACAGGCAAGAGAGTTTCTCTGGGCACTTCAACACTTCCTTTATTTCCAAAGGAGAATATTCTCTAGCAAGATAATATCTCTATAAAAGCAGAGATGGCAAAAGTACTCACTTCCCGTACTCAAGTAGAAGTACAGATACTTGTGTTAAAAAATACTCTGGTAAAAGTAGAAGTACTGATTTAACTTCTTTACTCAAGTAAAAGTAACAAAGTACAGGCTTGGAAATTTACTTAAAGTATAAAAGTAAAAGTAGCCTTGCGAATGACAACCATTTTTTATGCAAAGCTACCTGGACCACACAAATGTTCGAGTGCAAGTTGAGAAACTGAAGTGGATTTGGAAAAAAGGTTCTTTATATGCCATTGCCTACATTTTAAATGGATGTATGCCAATAGGCCTAAAACATCACATATCCTATATGATTATTGTGACAGAGACTGGGACTCCAGATTAATAAGATTCTGACTGAGTAGCAAGATATGAATTCAATTGTGATTCTGTGAGAATTCACAGATCAGTTTCTCTTCTTTAATCTTCCCCTTAACATTTAAAGGAATCTACACGTATGTAATGATTTTTCCGTGAATGAATGCCTCCGAATCTGTCGAGTCATCTTGTAGTGGTGCGTCAAGTGCAACGTATATTCCCATCCAATTGATCGTTCACAAAGACCGGTTTGCTAACTGTCCCAAACCATTCCCTTCCGTTCCCTTTAGTTACTGTTGCTATATCTCTCACACACACCATGTTCTCACACACTTAAACACACATCGCGGAGCAGAGAGGACACTGACAACACACTGAGACAGGACAGACCAGGTTACTTTTGATATGAAACAAAGTCTCACCTTTCAAATTTAGTAATTTTGTAAAGAAATTTAAACAATAAATACCGCATTGTGTCTCTTTAATGTGTCTGACAGATCTCTGTAAAGCCTCAGTTAAAGCTGCTCGTGAACCCATCATCTCTTCCTTCTAGATCATTTATAGCATCAAATAAACATCAATGAACATAAGAAGGAATCGTTCCCTGAGTACAGGGAACGGAGATGTGTCGTCCCTTCACCATGTTGCTGTACCTTAGCAGAGGACTGGACACTGTTCGGCTCCTCAGCGAAAAGCATTGTGTATGCGTTGCTTCCGCCTTTTATACCCGTGTGGTAGGCGGGCTGCGGAATGCAAATCTCGCATGCCAATTTTCATTGGCTCGTTTTAATTCACTCGAAGGCAATTGGTCTCCCTAGCGTGATCCCAATTCGTCAGGGGAACTCCCCCGACGACACGTCTCCGTTCCCTGTACTCAGGGAACGAGGGTTACATACGTAACCGAGACGTTTTTCCTTTTCAGTTTAGTCCAGTCCAGCATGGGTGTACGGGCACGAGTTCTTCTCTGCTGACTTCAGGGTATTATTTAAAGCATTATTTCCACACATTATATGAATAAATGGTTACTATTTTGGTGTGATTGTGTATATATATATATTTCTATTAAAAATGTAATTGTTAATTTAAATGATTTTATCATTATTATTTTGCAGTTCTTTGTGATCATACAAGGGTTCTAGACAAGTTCAAGGGTCGTACAAAACTGATTGGTTCACTGGGTGATTCAAACTGCTCCTTGGAAATTGATGGAGTCAGAAACCATGACAATGGCCCGTACTGTTTCAGGGTGGAATTAGAGACGTCTAAAATAGACAAGTTCTGTCATTCAAAATATATGTACAGAGAAAGCATCAAAACCAGAGTTGCTGGCTGAGACGTCTGTGGAAGAGGGTCGACCTGCAACCTTCAAATGCTCCGTCCGTCACACCTGTCCGTCCCATCAGCCCACTCTCAGCTGGAACCACGCTGGAAAAACCATCATGAGCTACAAGCACATTGATCATGGAAAATGGGAAGCAGAGTCTCTCCTTACCTTCACCCCAACAGAAGAGGACAGGGACGGACTGGGACCAAAAAGCAGCAGGCCCACAGCAGCCCACCACATCCCATATCATAACACATTGGCTCATTAATGTGCGGAATAATATTTAACACCACTTATAGCATAAAAATATAACACGATACAAAATAAATGCTATTTAGGCATTTATTTTAAGTAACACAACATATATTAGGTCATATTTGTAAAACAAAGGGAAACAAACAGAAAAAAATTAAGACATACAACATTATTAATATAAAACTATCAAGACAGCAAATCAGCTATTCAGGGGGTGTCATCTTGGTGCAGTGTAAAATACACTACTCAGCAGAGTAGGCTGCACCACTCAGCTGTAACTCCTGAATCCAGACTGAAACTATTTTGCATTAACACGAATCCTCATGGCATACTATTAGGCTATCATGTGACATTAAACTGATGCTTTTTATTTAAAGCATAACTTTTCAGCTCCACCTTTTCTTTTCTTCCACCTTTTCATCCATGGACAATTATTTGTAATTATCTGCTCAGAGAAATTCTCTGAAACGGATCAATCTCTCTCTCTCTCTCTGTAAATGAGACGTGAAGGGGGCGTATTTCAAGATACACAATGGATTTGACCAAACTAATTAACAGGGAGGGAGGACAATACACTCACATGCACACAAAACACATTCCTTGTCGGCCCGCCAAAAAGAGTGTGTTTTGTGTGCATGTGAGTGTATTGTCCTCCCTCCCTGTTAATTAGTTTGGTAGAGATGTAATATTATGATTTCCGTCATTAAAAAAATAAATAGTAATATTTGTGTACCGGGTGGACCGGCCCACATTGGCCAGTCCCTGTGCTCCAGATGGCCAGTCCGCCCCTGATGAATTCTCAGAAATCTGTGGGGAACAATATACTTCCTGTTGGTTTTTTTAGGTAGTTTATATCTCTGGTTTGCATTAGAATTCAGTCAGTCTTTCAGTCAGTAAAGGCACACCAGTCACACACTGAAAAATAAGGTAGGCTCCCTTTCTTTTTATATAGGCCTATACATATTATCATCGAGATAAATCCTTATGATTAGAAGCATGGTGATAATATTTTGATCTAAAAACAAATGTCTGTGTATATGAATTTTTACGTGATGAATGAGAAAATTACAAATATACATAAAAAGACTTATTGTCTTGTATTACTTCATATATTTAATATGTTATTCTGTCAATATGTATAAAGTTAATTTCCATTATTATTTATTTCATATTTGACTGATCATTGCAAGATGTTTTATCTGTATGATTCATATTAGATGCATATGTAGCACAATATAATTTTTTATTTTATTTTTATTTTGCAGATGTAAGGGTAATTTTGCTCTTATAGTATAGAGAACTAAAAACAGGTTGTATTAACCTCAATAACAAAAAATAAAAAATAAAAATAAACCCTTCTAAGCGAGGTCCATCTATCTTAACTTTTTTTGGTAACGCTTTAGATTACAGCCCGGAAAGTACTGCGTAATTAAAATGAAAGTACAGTGTAACTTTCGGTAATTACAGTGTACCTATAAAGTAAGTACGTGTAAGTATAGGGGAATAATATGTAAAGTCTTGGGAATAAAGGTGTAACAACCAGGAAAATAACAAATTATTTAGGCAAATTATTTAGACTGTAAGTATTCCATGTAGTTACAGGGTAAGTATGACATTGCGGGCTGTAAATTAAAGTGGTGTTTCTTACCCTCTTGTTTCATGTAGTTACAGGGTAAGTATGACATTGCGGGCTGTAAATTAAAGTGGTGTTTCTTACCCTCTTGTTTCATGTAGTTACAGGGTAAGTACAATAAAAACACATACACACACACAATCTGATATCACTCGGAAAACTTTATTTGAAAAACAACTTATTTCAAAACGGATTTACAGCACTTTGTTTCTCTTGCTTGGTTTCCTCCTCCTCTTGTTCCTCTTCTTCTTTTTCTTTCTTTCCACTGATGAATCTTAAGAAGGAATCCCATGACATGTCTCTTGCTATTCTGTATTATGTGTTAAAAGAAAATACAGTACAGAAATGTCCTCACCATTTACTCATCTTTTACCCTCATGTCATCCGAGATGTATACGAATTTCCTTCTTCAGATTAACACAAACAAAAGTTTTTAGAAAAATAAATAATCTCTGTAAATGCATATAATGCAAGCTCATGTGTTCCTAAAGTTGACAACAGCACATACAACAATAACTACAGTAATCCATACGACCCCAATGGATGAATCAATGTCTTCTGAAGTGAAACAATAAGTGTTTGTAAGAAAAATACCAAATATTTTAAATTTTTAAACTGTAGACTATCGCTTCCGACCAACTGTCACCTGCGCGTTCATGAGAGGTTGAGTAAGTTTACTTGAAAATTTAAAGCTTGATGTAAGCGCACCGAAAAACCGAATGTCGAATTTTTTTTTTTTTAATGTTTTCATTATTGCTCACAACAAAATACAAATAATAACAGATAATAATAATGAAAAACAAACCATGCAGAAGAAGAGACACCAGTTCTCGCGCGAGTTTCACATCATACTCCCGCGAGAATGCAATGAACGCTTAAATTCAAGCCGGCCATTCAAGCCGACCCTATGAAGCCGACTCTCATGCACTCGCTGGTGATAGTTGGTCGGTAGCGAAAAGATGAGTAAATTATGAGAACATTTCTGGGTGTACTGTATTTTCTTTTAATACATAATACAGAATAGAAAAATACTCCTTCTTAAGATTAGGCTAATCAGTGGAACGATAGAAAAAGAAGAGGAGGACCAAGAGGGACAAAAAAGGACAAAACATGCTACTTTCTGTCAGGACTTTAGTATTTGAAATGAAAAGTTGATTTTAAAAAAATGATAAAGAATAAGAAGTGTAATATGTTGTAAATCTGTTTTGAAATAAGTTGTTTTTCAAATAAAGGTTTTCCAAGTGATGTCAGATTGTGTGTGTACATGTGTTTTTATTGTACTTACCCTGTAACTACACGAAACAAGAGGGTAAGAAGCACCACTTTAATTTACAGCCCGCAATGTCATACTTACCCTGTAACTACATGAAACAAGAGTATATTTTCCCAGCATTTAAAAAAAAGTTTTACTTGCCTTGAAACTTAATCAGTGCACCTTTGCAATAATAACAAATACGCCTACTTTATAAATGCACTGATATGTACCCCGTAATTTTAAAAAAGCCTTTATGTATTTTTATACACTATTATTACAAAAAGATGCAGTGTATGTACTCGCTAAATTGCTCCCAAAAGTAAGATTCTAAAATACTTAGTCTAAATAATTTGCCTAAATAATTAGTTATTTTCCTGGTTGTTACCCCTTTATTCACAAAACTTAACATATTATTCCCCTATACTTACACGTACATACGTTATAGATACACTGTAATTACTGAAAGTTACACTGTAATTTCGTTTTAATTACGCAGTATTTTCCTGGTTGTTACACCTTTATTCCCAAGACTTTACATATTATTCCCCTATACTTACACGTAAGTACTTTATAGGTACACTGTAATTACCGAAAGTTATACTGTACTTTCATTTTAATTACGCAGTACTTTCCGGGCTGTAATCTAAAGCGTTACCATTCTTTTATCAACAAATATCATTGTCCAACAACCTTGTCTTCGGATTCTACTTGCATAAATATATATAATATGAACACTATGATTGAAGCCTATCCAGTGCCCTAGATAAAGATTGTTGAATGCAGTAATCAGTCAAAAAATTTTATCAATTGCTATGTTTTTCCTCTTCAGTCCAGTCCAGCATGGGTGTACGGGCACGAGTTTTTCTCTGCTGGCTTCAGGGTAGGATTTTAAAACATTTTTTCCATAAATTATAAATTATTTATTTTAATTTGTGAGATTATAAAAAATAAAAAAAATGTAAATTTAAATTTAAAGTTTATTAACTTTAACTTTTTTGTTAATATTTTGCAGTTCTTTGTGCTGTCGTGTTTGCTGATGTTTGGAAGGTGGAGGTAGAGTCTAAAATGGATGCTCTGGTCTCATCTTGTGTCGTGTTGCCCTGTACATTCAAATACCCTGCTGAACAACAGCCCTCCAGTCGTATTAAAGGCATGTGGCACATGAAGGACAAATGGGAGGATTACATCTATCACAATGATCATACAAGGGTTCTAGACAAGTTCAAGGGTCGTACAAAACTGATTGGTTCACTGGGTGATTCAAACTGCTCCTTGGAGATTGATGATGTCAAAAACCATGACAATGGCCCGTACTGTTTCAGGGTGGAATTAGAGACGTCTAAAATAGACAAGTTCTCCTTTGTGGATAACTGTGTGACAATTAAAATGATTGGTAAGTGTGCATTTGAGCTGTCAACCTGTAATGTACAGCCCCTATAGGATACAAAACAAGAAAACATAATAAAAAATAAAATAAAAAAGGAAACATTCCAAATGATGTTTTTGTGACAAAATAATTAGTAAATAAGTTAGTTTTTACTATGGGAAATATCTGTCATTCAAAATATATGTACAGAGAAAGCATCAAAACCAGAATTGATGGCTGAGACGTCTGTGGAAGAGGGTCGACCTGCAACCTTCAAATGCTCCGTCCGTCACACCTGTCCGTCCCATCAGCCCACTCTCAGCTGGAACCACGCTGGAAAAACCATCATGAGCTACAAGCACATTGATCATGGAAAATGGGAAGCAGAGTCTCTCCTTACCTTCACCCCAACAAAAGAGGATGACCACTCCTCTGTCACATGCACAGTCAAGTACCAGAGGAGTGTTGACAGTGAAATGCAAGCCACTCACCAAATCTTTGTGAAAGGTATAACAATAAGACTATACTGTGTATATATTGTTATAAGTGATAATTTTTAGTAATTAAGTGATTTTTTTTTTTTTTTTACCAGAACAAGCAACTCTCAGCCACATTCTCATACCAACCATCTCTGGTCTTGGAGCTGTTCTTTTGGTAGGATTACTGTGTTTCTTCGTTGTCAAGAGATACAAGTGAGTCTGGATCTGATTTAAGCATAAGATCATTGACTAATAATAAGAAATGCATTCCTAAAAACATTTGATATTTGTGTAAATTACTTAATTTTATGTAAAATTGGTTTATTTTAACACACACACACACACACACACATTTTTAAGATATAAGTACTGAAGATATTCAAAGACGAACTGAAAGTTTTGTTTTTTGCTTTGCTTTTTGTACACAGTCACTTTTTTGTTAGTGCTTTTTAGTATTCTTTTGTCACTGTCTGTGAGTCTTCAGTAAAATACTAATTTTGAATTGGTTTGAATTTAGATTTTTCATGTTTTGTAAACTGAATCTATGCACCCAGAAAAAAAAAAAAAAAACTTTTATGTACAAATTGTTGCAGGACTTTTTCTTATTCTTTTAAAACCCTGCACTTATATGTGAGCATTTGAGAATGCATTATGACAGTTGTAGCGATACCAGCTCAAATGAGGGTAATGAATAATTAATAATCAATAACTAATCATACTGGTTATGAGCCATATCGCTTACACATTTTAAATCGCCCAAAAAGGGAATACATAGCCCGTGTGTTTATATCTCTATATATAGATAATTAACCACAACAAATTACAATCAATTATGAATATACAGAAGGGCTATAGATCAACTTTGTGAATGCCTACAAAATGAATGTCACATCGAATAATTTGTTTGTCTGCCAAACAAACCATGCGATTTTCTTAGGAGGATTATTCTTCTTATAAACTCTCAAGAAAGGCTATTCTTCTGGCCATGAAGAATAACTTTCTTGCTCTATAAGATTATTACTTGTAGGCTAATCAACAATATAAAGCTTGTAGCTAAAGATCATACACATTTACGAGGCTGTGTTCTGTGAGCAGCAGACAGAGACAATCAAGCGTATAATATTAACATACAACTACATTTAATGAAGAATATATACATGAACAGTAATGAAAGGAAATAAAGAAAGGAAGAGCAGATCACAGAATGGCAAAAATGTCACAAACAGTTGACCTTTAAGAACCAGCAAAAAATCAAATCACCTTAAGCAGGGCAGACAACCTTAAACGCATTTAACTCTAGATAAGATAATACTTGCATTGATCTTTGTTGCTGAGCAGGAATGCTGAATGCGTGTATGAGTGTCCGTTCTCGGTGTGTCCGTTAGTTGTAAATGTTCTTTCGGTTCTTCCGGAGCACGTCGTCCGTGGGAAGTTCAAACGGTTTACTTGTAAAAGTTGCCAGAAACTCAGTTTAAAGTCCAATTCACTCGTAGATAGAAATGAATTAGCGAGGCAAGACGTAAAACAAAACGGAGAGTGGATCAACTTGAAGAAGAGGAGAGAAGACAAAGCAAAGACAAGACAAGACCAAACAACAAGAAGCACTGATAGCGTGTGCATCCTTCTTTAAAAATTTCGAAGTCCACTCCTTTCCTGGGTGGTCAGACCAATCGAATTAAGCAATTTTTGAGCGGAAGAGTGTTTCTTTGTCTCGGCTTGACAGCCTAATTTGCATGGTTTAATACACAGTATAATACATTTTATCATAACCTACTACATTTAGCTTAGGCACACCGAGGGGTTTAATTCGGTACCAAGATTGCTATATCTGGAAGATACAAACATAGAGATACATCCTTATTTTCTAAAATAAGCACTTAAAGTTCAACTAACACAACTAGGGAAATCATAACTATGCCAATAAAACGATGAAAACATGCATGCATACAGGAATATGTCATATACATTTCAGAATTATTTATATTCTGAATTAGATACAAAGGATGTTTGTGTGTGTGTGTGTAATGGCATCACAGAGGGGTCTCTTCGAGCCATCTGGACTTCTTGCTTGCAGAGAAAATGGGTTTGAATTGATTACGATCTGTTTGAAGCTCACAGCAGAGTTTGGAGGTGTTTCTGTTAAACTTCCACCCGGCCACAAACGTGTCAAAGAGGCAATTTGATTCAGACTCATCGGCACTAAGCTGTGATTTACATTCATGAGGTCGATGGTTAAAAGCTTTTCTGGATCTTAAAATGACAAGTCATCGTGAGTTTGTCCATACGCTACACAGTATTACTCAACTCCAGTCCTCGGGACCCACATGCCAGAATGATTTAGATGTCTCCCTAGATGTTTAACACGCTAAGATGCTGATGAGTTGACTCATGTGTTTTAATTTGGTAGTTGGGTCCAGAAGACATTGGAGAGTTGAGAAACACTGCATTAAGACATTCTGGTATCTTTCAGTAATATTTTGTTTTAAATCACTAAAATATTTCCCAGAAAGCGCATTGCAGATCTCCAATCCAGAAACAACAATGGGTGAGTATTAACAGCAATTTTACCTCAGAACATTAATAGTGACTCAGTCTGATTTTAAAATGTGTGGCTTTAAGTTTGTGGACTTTGAGTTATTTATAGTAGTGTACTCTCAAAAGCTGAAAAATCAAACTTGTGGAATGCGGATCTGGCCCACATGCGGCGTGGAATGATGGCACTTGGGTGGCCCGCTCCTGTTTGCCAGATCTGGGCCACAAGCAGGCCACAGCAATGCCACATGTCAGCCAAGAGCAAAGAAATAAACCAGAACTGGACCTTATCTGAGCCACAAAGTCTGTGTATATTAAATATGGAGTCATCTCAGCCTTAATAAGCCTGTTAACAATCAGAATCACTGAAGGAAAGAAGATAACAGAAAAAGAGACGAGCAGAAACACTAGAACTACAACTGACTTCAGACACAGCCTTAGATGAAATCAACTGAAGAGAAAAGTTTCGAATGCGCATGCGTCGCGTCTGAACGCGTTGTTGTCTTTGGAGCTCCATCGATTGATTTATAATTCTTGATTTCTCTTTAAACTCACTTACAACGAACATTTTCTATTTTTCCTCACCTCATAGTTACAACGCGGACTGTTGAGCAGACGCGTCTCAAGCCTATTAGTGATCCAACGTCGGATACTCTTATAGGTTACTCCTGTGGATCACGGCTGAACGCGTCTTCTCCACACTCACTTACAAACAAACATTTTTTCGCCTATCGTGCGTCTACTCTACACCGGTACCACTAAAAAGACGGATTATATCCAAGACTTCAGTCATAAATTAGTATTAATATTGATAGCATCACTGGTAGCGTCGTTGCTAACTTAACTTACTGTCCATCTGTTAAAATGGCGAATATATCAGATGTAAGTAGTCTACCTTTTGGTGCAGGTGAGGACACATTTGAGCTACACGCGTTGCAGTCTGAGCTGGAAGCTGTTGAGAAACAGATCCACGACCTTTTAGTGAGAAAAGCCGAGCTGATAGACCGGCGGTTAGCTCTTGAAACATCACGCGCCGATGCACACAAATCAGTGATCAACGTTACTAACCCGCTGACTCCGACCTCGTCTACTCCGTGCGTTACTCAGCATCGGTCACGAGCGTCGAGGCCGCGATCAGCTATGGTCTCGTTTACGCCGGCTCCAACATGCCACCACGAAGCCTGGATATTTCCGCAGCGGAAGACGCGAGTCAGGTCTAGACCAAGAAAACTCTCTCCGACCCTCCCGGTTTTCGAGATATCCACACAAAACCGCTTCTCCCCTCTTCGCGAAACAGAACGCGATGCTGTGATCATCGGTGATTCCATCGTTCGACACGTACAAGCTACGTTAAATAAAAGTAAGGTGCATAGTCACTGCTTTCCTGGTGCTCATGTTTCTGAAATCGCTGCTCACGTTCCCGAGATTCTGAACGAGCGCGTCGGAACTGTGGTCCTGCACGCGGGAGGGGCCGACATCAGGCTGCGACAGACAGAGGTTCTGAAGAAAGACTTCAGGAATCTGATCGATACGGTACGCAGCACATCGCCTGATATAACGATCATTGTGTCAGGACCGCTTCCCACGTACCGACTAGGTCATGAAAAGTTTAGTAGATTATTCGCGCTAAATGAATGGTTAATGTCATGGTGCAGTGAGCAGAAACTGCTCTTTGTAAATAATTGGAATCTGTTTTGGGAGCGTCCTAGGCTTTACCGTGCTGATGGCTTACACCCAAGCAGATTCGGATCGGATCTTCTGTCAGATAACATCTCCAAAATGTTAAATACCTTTTGACTAGTAACCAAAAGTTCAAATCATAGTCTCTGCTGCACCAAATTAACTGATATAAATAGTGTAGAACATTGCATAGAAACTGTGTCTATTCCTCGTTTAGTGAGATCAAATAATAATTCTACTGCAGGATCTAGAAAAAATCTAATTGTTATTAAACCAGAAAATGTTGCTATTAGTAACCAAAAACAATTTCTAAAGCTAGGTCTTCTAAACATTAGATCACTCACACCTAAGGCAGTTATTGTAAATGAAATAGTCACGGATAATAGCTTCGATGTACTTTGCCTTACTGAAACTTGGCTTAAACCTAATGATTATTTCGGTCTAAATGAGTCTACTCCATCTGGATACTCCTATAAGCACGAACCCCGTCTGATTGGTCGTGGCGGCGGTGTTGCAGCAGTCTATAGAGATATTCTCAATGTTACTCAGAAAACGGGTTATAAGTTTATTTCGTTTGAAATACTTGTACTAAATGTTACGCTCTTAGATGTTAGAAAAAAATCCATATTATCTCTAGCCTTGGCTACCGTATATAGACCACCTGGGCCTTACGCTGATTTCCTAAAAGAGTTTGCAGATTTTCTCTCAGATCTATTGGTCAATGTAGATAAAGCATTAATTGTTGGAGATTTTAACATACACGTAGATAATCCAAATGATGCGTTAGGGACTGCGTTTATAGATTTATTAAATTCATTTGGGGTCAAACAAAACGTCACCGGACCAACTCATCGTCTTAATCACACACTCGATTTAATTATATCATATGGAACCGATCCAACCGATATAGATATCATTCCACAAAGTGATGATGTCACTGACCATTACTTGGTAACTTGCATATTACGTACTGCTGTAATATGTCATGCGGCGCCACGTTTTCGACCAGGCAGATCAATCCTTCCATCCACCATAGATAATTTCTCGAGTTGCTTGTCTGATCTGTCTCAGCTGCTGCCTGAACCCAAACAAACAGATGAACTAGAAGAACTAACTAGCACTATGAGCACCATTCTCTCTAGAACATTGGATGTTGTTGCACCCGTTAGATTAAAAAAGGTCACAGAGAAAATTAAAGCACCATGGTACAATAATACTACGCATGTTCTAAAGAGAGAAACCCGTAATTTAGAGCGTAAATGGAAACAAACTAATTTAGAGGTCTTTAGAATCGCGTGGAAAGACAGTATGTCACGTTATAAAAAGGCCCTAAAAGCGGCCAGGGCTGAGCACCTCCGCAAACTAATAGAAAACAACCAAAACAATCCTAGGTTTTTATTTAACACCGTGGCTAGACTAACAAATAAACAGACGTCACCCGAACAAAATATCCCGTTACAGTTTAGTAGTAATGATTTCATGAACTTCTTCACTGAGAAAATAGAAAACATCAGAACCACAATTGTAAACGTTCAATCCTCAATCGCACCTTATAATTCAGCCTCAATTTTCCCCCCGCAAGAACAATTACAGTGCTTTACAACTATAGAAAAAGAGTTAAATAAACTTATCACTTCATCTAAAACAACAGCATGTTTATTAGATCCTATACCAACTAAACTACTGAAGGAAGTGTTACCTGTAGTGGAAGAGCCTCTCCTCAATATTATTAACTCGTCTTTATCTTTAGGTCATGTTCCAAGAACATTTAAACTGGCAGTGATAAAACCTCTCATTAAGAAACCACAATTAGACCCGCATAATCTAGCAAATTATAGACCCATTTCAAATCTACCTTTTATGTCTAAAATACTAGAAAAAGTTGTGTCCACTCAACTGGGCTCTTTCTTGCAAGAAAATGACATCAATGAAAAGTTTCAGTCTGGTTTCAGGCCACATCATAGCACTGAAACTGCGCTCGTTAAAATCACAAATGATTTACTCTTAGCTTCTGACCAAGGCTGTATCTCTATACTAGTTTTACTGGATCTAAGTGCTGCGTTCGATACTATAGATCACACAATACTCTTAGATCGACTACAAAATTATACTGGTGTTCAAGGACAAGCATTAAGCTGGTTTAGATCATATTTATCTGACCGCTACCATTTTGTCTATTTAAATGGAGAAAAATCGATCATAACTTCAGTAAATTATGGAGTGCCGCAGGGATCTGTGTTAGGCCCTCTGTTATTCTCAATATATATGATGCCACTTGGAAATATTATAAGGAAACATGGAATTAGTTTCCATTGTTATGCTGATGACACTCAAATATATATTTCATCACGGCCGGATGAAAACGCTAAATTATCCAAATTGACAGAGTGTGTTAAAGATATAAAAGATTGGATGACGCGTAATTTTCTATTATTAAATCCAGACAAGACAGAGGTAATACTTATCGGTTCAAAAAACCGCCCACGGAACCTCTCACAATACAACTTTGACATCGTAGGATGTCCTGTTAATTTATCCTCTACAGTAAAAGACCTGGGTGTTATATTAGACTGCAACCTGTCTTTTGAAAATCATATTTCGTATGTTACAAAAACAGCCTTTTTCCACCTTAGAAACATTGCTAAGCTACGTAATATGCTATCAGTTTCTGATGCAGAAAAGTTAGTTCATGCATTCATGACCTCGAGACTAGATTACTGTAATGCTTTGTTGGCCGGTTGTCCTGCATCCTCAATAAACAAGCTACAGTTAGTCCAAAATGCAGCCGCTAGAGTTCTTACTAGATCAAGAAAATATGATCATATAACACCAATTTTATCATCACTACATTGGCTACCTATAAAGTTCCGTATTAATTACAAGGTATTGCTACTGACTTATAAAGCCCTAAACGGCTTAGCTCCAGTCTATTTAGCGGATCTTCTATCACCCTATAATCCATCGCGCTCTTTAAGATCAATAAATTCAAGGCTTTTGGTCATACCTAGGATATCCAGATCAACCAAAGGAGGGAGAGCATTTTCACATTTGGCTCCAAAACTCTGGAATAGCCTTCCTGATACTGTTCGTTGCTCGGACTCACTCTCCCAGTTTAAAACTAGATTAAAGACGCATCTTTTCAGCCAGGCATTCATATAATATTGTTAATCTCACAGTTTCAAACTACAATCCGGCCTCTAGTTCATAAATGCCAGAGGAGAACTGGCCCCCGACTGAGCCTGGGTTCTCCCAAGGTTTTTTTTTTCTCCATTAGGTCACCTGATGGAGTTTTAGGACACCATTAGGCCGCTTGATGGAGTTTTTTCGGTTCCTTGCCACTGTTGCCTTTGGCTTGCTCAGTTGGGGATATTTTGGGGATATTTAATTTTATTCTATCAATCAATAAATTCCACTAGAAACAAACTTTGTTGTATTATTTTATTTTAATACTGTGAAGCTGCTTTGATACAATCTGTATTGTGAAAAGCGCTATACAAATATACTTGATTTGACTTGATTTGAAAAGAAGACATTAAATCTGTGAAGATCTCAGCAGAGGAGGATTAAACAACTCCACAAACAGCATTACCAGCTTCACTTATTACTAACCAGACTGACTTTATTTCTGTCAGACGTCTACAAAAGTTCTTATTGAGAATTAACAGAGGTTTAACTCTAATATGTTTCATTTGAAGTCACCATAACAGTGATCAGTGTTTTCATAAGTTGGGCTCTTAACTCTTATTATATCTTTAGTCTTTTTTGGCCACTGTGACAGTGTGTTTGTCAAACACATTTGCAGCAGCAAAGAAAGCTAAAGTAAAATGAGATCAGGTGATGATGGTTACCTGATGATGGTTTGATAATCATCATGAAATAACCTGTTTCACTGATGTCTTTGGAATCTAACAATTGTGTTGATCCATTAATATTTTCACATCACAAACCCTGTGTTACTGCAGCATGAGATCTAGCAATATTATAACAGTCAGTTAGAAGACTTTAACAAACATGAGCACGAAAAAGTCAGTTTAATAAGACACACACAGACATCAACAATCAGTGTATGAATCTCGACAATGGTGACAATCAAAAGTACCTTGCTGCAATGCATGCTGGGTACCAGCATAGTACAAAACTCCCAGCATGCAATGCAACATGAATAACTTATGCAGCTGAATTGTCCTATTATTTGGTTTAATTCTAAACATTTGCTTTTATTTTTTGCTGTTGTTTTTGTTGTGAATTAGTAGCTTTTCAGTGATGTTCTGAATTAATCTGTTTATCTAAATATTTGTGATTGTCACCATTGTTGAGATTCATACGCTGATTGTTGATGTCTGTGTGTGTCAGCATAAGCTTATTTTTTGATCTCATGTTTGTTAACAGATTTAAACTGACTGTTATCATATTGCTGGATCTCATGCTGAAGTAACACAGGGTTTGTGATGTGAATATATTAATGGATCAACACAATTGTTAGATTCCAAAGACATCAGTGAAACAGGTTATTTAATGATGATTATCAAACCATCAACAGGTAACCATCATCACCTGATCTCGTTTCACTTTAGCTTTCTTTGCTGCTGCAAATGTGTTTGACACACACACTGTCACAGCGGCCAAAGAAGACAAAAGATATAATAAGAGTTAAGAGCCCAACTAATGGAAACACTAATCACTGTTATGGTGACTTCAAATGAAACACATTAGAGTTAAACCTCTGTTAATTCATTAATAAAAAGTTAATTAATAAATACTTTATATATAAATACTATATTCCACAAGTGCCAGATGTGGGCCGAATCTGGGCCGAAACAATGTTGCTATCTGGGTATATATATATATATATATATATATATATTAACATTTATTAATTTGTTGACTTTATACAACAAAGGGTTGTATAATAAATATACTTTATACAATACAATAAAGTCACACAAAATTCTAATGATGTTTATGGGAGGAATGTGTCACAACCCACAGTGCCTCAGACTAGGGCTGTCACGATGTTAGATTTTTCACACCATGGTTATTGTGGCCAAAAGAATTCACGATATCAATAATTGCGATATCTATAGAATCTATGGGGAGGGGGGGAGTTATCAGTCAAATTAATTTTTACTTTGTTTATATAGTTTTTCTTTTTTACCCAACAAACACAAGGCACATGCATTTTTACTTCTTGCGTACTCAATCTATGGCAAATTTTTGTGAAGGAAGACAAGCATGTGAAGTTTATCTTCAAACTGAAGCAAAACACTGTCTGAAGGTTTCCTGAAGAACTGAAAAGCTCTTAAACCTATTGTTGCACCGGCGCCAATAAAGTCATGCAGATAGCAGATTTGAATAAAAAAATCAAGTGCAAATACAAATAAGATGAGTAAAGAAAACGGGGTTCTTAATTTTAATAATCACCATTTATGAAATACATGAACACAGAAACCCCCTGTTAACAGGTTAATGTCGTGTTTCCCATTCCATGACTAGTAAAATAATATCCACGTCGCGTCTATGACAACTTGAGGTATCGCACACCAGACGCGCACTTTCTCAGTTTATGGCCAGCAATATTCTTATGTTTAAGGGCATTATGGAATTAAGATAATGTCTGTGCTATGTCTGTGCTATTGTACTGTACAATTAAATACAATAGTTGCTGAGTCTGTGATCTGAACACTTTACCTCAGAGCTGTAGTATTTACGTGTCATGTTATCATAAGCGTCCTATTCATTTTAAACATGTGGTTATCGCCAATACCGGTATATTGTCACACTCTAATTTAACACGATGTCGATATTTCATGCTTTGAATATCACGATTATCGTCTACACCGGTATATTGTGACACCCCTACCTCAGACTCTGCTACGTAGCCACAGACCAAACAAAGTGCCTAAGATAACCCCTGTCCACTGTCAAAAGTGTCTACAAAGCGGATCAGCGCTGTGAAAACTGGGTGGGGCTTTCTGGGATAGTCCTAAAATGGTTCAGGTCATACTTAGATGGGAGAGGTTATTATGTGAGTATAGGAGATCATAAGTCTGAGTGGACATCCATGACATGCGGAGTCCCTCAAGGCTCAATTCTTGCGCCACTCCTGTTCAACCTGTATATGCTCCCAATGAGCCAAATAATGAGAAAGAACCAAATTGCTTACCACAGCTATGCAGACGACACACAGATCTACTTAGCCCTATCGCCTAACGATTACAGCCCCATTGACTCCCTGTGCCAATGCATTGATGAAGTCAACAGTTGGATGTGTCAAAACTTTCTTCAGTTAAACAAAGACAAAACTGAAGTCATTGCATTTGGAAACAAAGATGAAGTTCTCAAGGTGAACGCATACCTTCACTCTAGGGGTCAAACAACTAAAAATCAAGTCAGGAATCTTGGTGTGACACTAGAGTCAGACCTTAGTTTCAGTAGTCATGTCAAAGCAATAACTAAATCACGATACTATCATCTGAAAAATATTGCAAGAATTAGATGCTTTGTTTCCAGACAAGACTTAGAGAAACTTGTTCATGCTTTCATCACCAGCAGGGTGGATTATTGTAATGGACTCCTCACTGGCCTTCCCAAAAAGACCATAAGACAGTTGCAGCTCATACAGAACGCTGCCGCCAGGATTCTGAGCAGAACCAGAAAATATGAACACATCACACCAGTCCTCAGGTCTTTACACTGGCTCCCAGTTAGATTTAGGATTGATTTTAAAGTATTATTACTGGTATATAAATCATTCAATGGCCTAGGACCTCAATACATTGCAGATATGCTCACAGAATATAAACCCAACAGATAACTCAGATCATTAGGATCATATCAGCTAGAAATACCAAGGGTTCACTCTAAGCATGGCGAGTCCGCTTTTAGCTATTATGCCAGCCGCAGCTGGAACCAGCTTCCAGAGGAGATCAGACGTGCTCCTACAGTAGTCACATTCAAATCCAGACTCAAAACACTTCTGTTTAGCTATGCATTTAATGAATGAGCACTGTGCCAATGTTTGTCCGACTGTTTGTACTGTACTGTATTTTATTTTTTTATTTTCCTAAACTGTTTTATTCTTATTTCTTTTTATTATTTTAATTTCTTCTATGTAAAGCACTTTGAATTGCCACTGTGTATGAAATGTGCTATATAAATAAACTTGCCTTGCCTTGCCTTGTGTCGACAGCACACGTAGGACCAACAGCATATTAGGCAGGTGGTCATAATGGTATATATATATATATATATATATATATATATATATATATATATATATATATATATACACATATATATAAATATATATATATATATAAAAAGCTGAACGAAACAATGCTACTCATTAGAACCGTGCCTCACAGACCATTTATCCGTTTGGCTCAAACGGCAGCACAGCTTACCGTTTACAGCTCCTGATCCCCCAGAAGGCCAGTCCGCCCCTGAACTGCACCATGGTATAATGGCAGAAATGTGGTATATTCATACTGATTTTTATTATATTATTAATGTTGACATGTATTAAAGGAGTCATGGAATATAATTACAGTATTTTTTTGTTATTAAAGGGTTAGTTCACCCAAAAATGAAAATTCTGTCAGTAATTACTCACCCTCATGTTGTTCCAACTCCGTAAGACCTTCGTTCATCTTCGGAACACAAATTAAGATATTTTTGATTCAATCTGAGAGCTGGATCACTCCTCCATAGGCTTCTAAGGCATTATAACTTGCTGGCCCAGAAAATGTATTAAAGACATCGTTAATATAGTCCAAGTGACTACAGTGGCTCAATTTTAAGTTTATCAAGCGACGAGAATACTTTTTGTGTGCAAAAAAAAACAAACAAAAATAACGACTTCGACTTATTCGACTTATTCCACTATTCATTTCCTTCTCTCTGGGCCTCGAGTGAGTTCACGTAGTATAACAGCGCAGCGCTTCTGTGTTGTACCTGCATTTATGACACGTCTTCTCTATTTTCAGACGTACAGTTCTCTTTAGGCACAGGTTCTTCGCTGTTGTCATTTTCCTCGTTTGTCTCTACTCCCGCCATTAGTTTTTAAAACAATGATCCAAAGACAGAGACCTTTGTGCCATTCCTAAAAACATTGTACATACCTTTCATTTCCAAGGTGTTTGATTTTCACTTTACCATGTTCATGTACAGAGACTCATGTGAATGTTGAAGTCAGCTGGACTCAGTGGCATCTGGGCCCTGAAAGAAAAAAGTGAACATACTGATATCAAGAGAAAGGCCTGCACGATTTTGGAAATAAATATTAGATTTTTCTGGTTAAAATTGCTTTTTAAAATTCACAGAATACACACACACACACACACACACACACAAATGTTTCCAACAATATATAATATAATGAACACCAGGTTTGTTGTGCCTTGTAGGCATAAGCTATGCACAGTGCTGGATAAAACAATAATAACAATAACCTATAGCAGTATAAATCTCCCAAAAGATTTCAGTAACAACTAAGCTAGAGAAAAATATATTGATTATCATGTTACTTCAAATGTTTCCATTCGTTATGATGATATGAAATGAGATAATAGTAAAAACATGAAGCCATTTGGTGCGTTTTGCTTTTCAAATGCGATCGCGATCCAAAATATGATACATTCAAACGCGATCGCGCTCAAATATAAAACATTATGGTTACCATATACATATCTACATTTGAGCAGATATCCACAAACACAGTAACAGTAAACACGGGTCTAAATATTATAATATTCCTCATATATCTAGCAACAGTTCAACTGCAATGTGACATTTATGCAACAATAACAAACTAATATGTAAGAATTTCTTACCTTACATCTTTCTTGTCTTCAAATCGCGTTCTTCTTCTTCTGAGGTAAATCCAATGTAAGCTCAGGCGCGTCTTTCAAACTCGACGAAAAGTGAAGTGAAGTGTTTTGGTGTTTTGTTGTTGAGGTAATGAGCGAGTTCGCATTCCATGTGGAGATTTGCATGTGAATCTCTTTTGCGCGAGTGGGCGTGGCCAAATTAAATATAATGAGCAAGCGTTTGAGAAGCTGGACATCTTGTTGGTTTTATACAAATTACTTAAACAGAGAATATTTGTTTTCTTTTTGAATCCGATCATTTAAAAGTACACACTTAAATGTTTATAAAGGTATATGGCTCATGTGTGACAAGTATTCGCTGAGTTTTGTTTCAGTTTATAGACTTGCTCAAGAAAAAAAAGTTCACCGCGACGGAGAGGCAGAACGCACACCCTGTTTATTTTCATTATTTTACAAAAGCACAATGTTTTGATTTGATTGTAAGTGGACACATACAAAAGTAGAAATATCACAGATTCTTCTTTTATATTTCTTTTTTCTGTATGACCATAAATGACGGAGTAATTTAAGTTTATAGTGCTACAATGTGTAGAAAATCCAGCAAAACGCGCCCGCGCGTTTGCCGACCTCAGAGGGTTAACTGGGTCCTGCTGGCGCTCTCCACACCAAGAGGTGAAAAGTTTCCACCTCGCGGCATATAACTTCCTCGTGGCAGGAGCTCTGGATTGGAGGATGGTCTCAACGACCTCAGTCGAGAGACCAGAATCTACGAGCTGGGCCCCTCAGAGGCCAAGCTCACAGCCTCCATAGTTCTGGGCGGGGGTGAAGGATCGACCCACTCGCCTGAAAGAGTAGGTCTCTCCTGATCGGTATCTCCAGGGGAGAGCCGTCGAGGAGAGACACTAGGTCCGCAAACCATACTCGGGCCGGCCAGAACGGGGCTATTAGCAGAAGACCGAGCCCGTCCTGGCGAACCCTCTCCAGAACTCCCGGGAGCAGAGCGATCGGGGGAAATGCATACAGACGTGACCTCGGCCACGGCTGTACCATAGCGTCCAACCCCAGTGGGGCTGGATGGCTGAGAGAGAACCACAGTGGACAGTGTAATGTCTCTCGGGAAGCAAATAGGTCTACCTCGGCATGACCGAAATGTTTCCATAGGAGCTCCACCACCTCGGGGTGAAGTCTCCATTCCCCGGGCCTCGGCCCCTGCCTCGACAGGATGTCTGCCCCCTGATTTAAATACCCCGGGAGATAAATAGCTCTCAGCGAAAGAATTTTCCCTTGGGACCATAGAAGGATCTGACGTGTCAGTTTGTAAAGCGGGCGAGAACGCAGACCCCCCTGATGGTTGATATAAGAGACCACCGATGTGTTGTCTGTTCGGACAAGAACATGGTGGCCCCTTAGGTCTGGGAGGAAGTGTTTCAGAGCCAGAAACACTGCCAACATCTCTAGACAATTTATATGCCATAGACGATGATGGTCCTGCCACAAACCCTGAGCTGGGCGACCACTCATGATCGCCCCCCAACCCGTGAGAGAAGGAGCTCCCAACACAGGACCTTGGGACAGAAACCAAGGATCTTTCCACATGATCAGGGCGCGATGACACCGATGCGAACTTATGATCGTGCGGAGCGGATTTCCTTGAGAGAATCCTAAGATCCTAAGACCTAAGAGAATCCCTTGGTTCTGAGCCACCACTGTAGCGGTCTCATGTGTAAGAGGCCAAAAGGTATCACGTTGGACGCAGCTGCCATGAGACCTAACAGTTTCTGGAACTGTTTCACAGTGAATGACTGGCCTAGCTTGACCTGATCTACCGCGGCGAGAATCGAAGCAATACGAGCAGATGACAATTGTGCCTGCATCGTCGTCGAATCCCACACTACACCGAGAAAAGTGGTTCTCTGATTTGTGACACGATCTGTTTGAGAGTGAGCATCTTGAATTTGAGCTTCCCTACAGTGCGATTTAAGAGACGCAGATCTAAAATGGGACGCAACCCCCCGTCTTTCTTTGGAACGATGAAGTACCGGCTGTAATATCCTAAACCCGCTCTATAGCTCCTTTTAGCAGCAGAGTTTTTACCTCCTGTTCCAATACCAGAGCCTGCTCGGAGCCCACCACTGTGGGTAGAACCCCTCTGAACCGAGGTGGACGCATTCTGAACTGAATAGCGTACCCGTTTTCTATTGTATGCAGGACCCACTGAGATACATTGGGAAGAATTTTCCATTCCGCCAGAAACTCTACTAAGGGTACCAGCCTCTCGAGGCTGGCCTCTGGTTGAATATCCCGAGTGACAGACGCAGCGCCCTGTAGCGGCGCACCGGCAGGGGACAGCTGGTCTGGGCACTCCACAGCCCTCCTCGGAGGAGGCGAGCGTCCCTCGGGAAATTGCTCGCTGAGTCTCTCTATGCCCTGTATAGGCAGGGTTAGTAGAACAGACCCCTGAGGGCACCGGGAAAGACAGGGCACCGTGGTTTTGTGAGGTGTACTCAAGTCTTTCACGATGGGGACCACCCTCAGAGTCCTGGCGTTGATCGCGTCAGGAACTTTTCGACGCGGCCTTCTTGGCGACAATGACTGTCCTCAGATCAGCCCTGCCCCGCGAAGACCGCGTCTGAGAGCGCCCCGCCTCATCCCTCCGATTTTGCGGGGGGGCACGAGACGCAACACTCTGTTTTTGTTGCACTCTCTTAAAAGAACTATTCGGCGGCTGAGGCTGCCCTCGCCCAGCAGCCCCAGGAATTTTTACTTTGAGGGGAATAAATTTCTGAAACGCTGCTGATTGTCTTTTTTCTTCCTGGAACCTCTCAGTAACAGAATGTAAAGCATCACCAAATAAACCCACAGGAGATACAGGGGCGTCTAACACAACAGATTTCTCTTTTTCTTGCATTTTGCTTTGATTTAACCATAAATGCCTCTCTGTGGCCACCAGGGCTGCCATAGAGCGACCAATTGATCTGGCCGTCTGCCTGGTGGCTCGAAGAGCGAAATCAGCTGTCTGTCTGAGCTCATTGATCGTCTCAGCAGAAATTTCCCCCTGCTCGCTAGCTTCCTTAAGCAGGTCAGCCTGATAAGCTTGCATAATAGCCATCGTATGCAAGCATGCAGCTGCCTGCCCCGCCGCCGAATAAGCCTTCCCCACCAGCGCTGATGTATTTTTTAAAGGTCTGGTGGGGAGAGCCGGTGCTTTCAGCGATGATGCCGATTCGGGAGAAAGATAGCTCACGAGCGACTCCTCCGCCCTCGGCATCGTCACATAACCACTAGATTTAGCTCCCATAATATTTGAATAAACATTGGAAGTGTGTGTGTAAATTCTCGCTGACATTGGTTTAACCCAGGTCTTCGTCACCTCGGTGTGAAGATCAGGGAAAAAAGGCAAACACCGGCGAGAGGGCTGAGTGCGCGAGGGCAAAAATCTATCATCAAGTTTGCTTTTAATATGAGACTCCTGCCTATCAGATGGCCACTCAATGCTGAGCTTCTCAACAGCACGGGAAAGCACATTCACAAGCTCATCATCGGGCGGAGACTGGAATGACGAGTCTCCAGCCTCCTCTGATCCGAAGCTTTCAACATCCAGCTCCTCAGAACTGGATAGCTGAAGCTCCGGAACAATATGTGCCTCAACCCGGGGAGAAGTAGCGGCGAACCGCGCTTCCACAGCCGGGATAGAGGCACTGGATCTCTCCGGTGAAGGCTGAGATAGGGCGGGGCCCGTCTCACACCCCTCGGTGAGATCCATTTGCGATCCCCACGACATGCGCCTCCGCTCTGCCTCAACAGAAGCGGGACCCGAGCCGCGGGGAGCACGCAGCGGACCGCCCTCCTCGAAGGGCGATCTGCGAGAGCGCAAGGTCCTCATAGGAAGACGCTCGCAATGCTCACAATCAGCCCCCTCGAGAGCTGACTGGGCATGCTGCACTCCCAAACAAGCCACATATAGTTGATGCGAATCCCCGCCTGTGATGTATCTAGTACAGGGGGGAACGCATCTCCTATAATGAGACTCGCTCGTCATTTTCTTTTGGCTCATTTTTTGTTTTTTTAATATATATAGAGATATTTATATAGTGAAAACTCCTGTCAGGGACAGACAAACACTAAATAGACAGTTCAAACACACACAGATCGCTGCTGAAGTAACAGAAGCTGGTGTGCTTATGATTCTGGGGTGCTTTATAGTTTCCTGGTCGATGACGTCACTTGCCGTGACGCTCATTCTCTCCATTGACTGATTTCATTCATGCTTCAGACGCACTACGCTGGAGGCGTTCCCACTGCGATTACACGCAGCGGTAGTCCCTGAAGGGGAACCACTGTCTATTTCATTTTACCTGATCTCAGATCAGTTTTTTAAATATTAATGTTTATTGACACATTTTTATAATTAAAAAGGAGTTGTAGTTAAAAGTCAAGTCAAGTCAAGTCATCTTTATTTATATAGCGCTTTTAACAACGTAGATTGTTTCAAAGCAGCTTCACAGAGCTAAGCGTATAATTTAAGGTAACAGAGATTGTTTTGGCTTTATAGCAGAGTTAAGTTATTTTCCATCTAAAGTTAGTTTTGATTGATTTGCTTCCGTCGCAACGATCATTTGTTATTAAATTAGGGGCCGCTAAGACGACACCATTCCCTCTACACAGACTTTAAACGCGAACCTGTGAGAAACGCTGATGGCGTTCACATGCACATTTAGAATGGGTTCTATAGTTATGTGCATTTGAAAATACGCAGGTTTGGAATTCCCTACAAGCCAAGCCTAAACAAAGTACTTGTCTTTCCTTATAAATTTTGATAAAGAATTTTATTTTATTTTGTTTTGTTGCTTTGGGGTAGGAACGCGAAACGAAAATTGTCTAATTGGTCTGATTGCCAAGCTCTCCATAAAACAAAGAAAACAAGCCCTTCAATTTAATAAACTAACACATATTATAAAGACATTTCATATTTACTGGTATTAGATGATTTGGTAATTGCATTTAATAGATTAGACTTTAAATAAAACATTTGCATTTGGTGTGTAAAAGGTGTTTTTATGCAGAGTTTTCACTGTTCTGACCAGCGTGTGGCGTTTCCAGAGCTTCAATACAGTGAATCATTATGCAAATCAATCGGTTCAATGGTTTCTAAAAGCTTTGTTTCTCCATCACTAGAGCAACATGATTTTGGTTCACTTTTGAATTGATAGCAAAGGTCAGCATAGCTGGCCCACCTCCACTTCTGGCTGAGTTCCCGGCCCAAAACTGGCCCAACACACTGAACATGGACACACAGAGCTTCCTCTGGCCCAGATGTGGCCCACACCCTGTAAAGTGACTCTTATTTACTGATATGGCCCAGGTCTGGCCCAGGCACTGTAAGACAGATCTGGCTGAGAGTCGGCTGGGCAGAAACTGGCAGTGAAACACACATTCAACCAAGAGTTTTTATTATAAAATTAACAAATACACTTTGATATAAACATGTATTAACAATGAACAAATACACTATGATATTAACATTTATTAACAACACACTGATTCTTGATTTGTGATCATGTATTAGTTATGATTTTCATAACATTTTCATATATATTTACACCATTGTCTATAAATGTAATGATTATGTAACAATTAGTGTCAGAACGGCTGATTCTTGATTTTTATTTTATTTATATTTTTATGATATTTCTATATTCTAAAGTTTTTAATCTTTATTAAATATAATGATCAGTTTGTCTGCGCTGCTTCACTAAAGCAGAAGTGAAAGTGTTCCAGTCCAGATCATGTAACCAATCAAAGAGTGAGACTGAAAAGCCCATTTGCATTGTCAGGGTGGAGTGATTGTGATCCTCTCAGAATAGAGCAGCTCTGTCTCCAGAGACCATGTTCAAACCCCAAGAGCTTTATTTGACATTTACTGCTACATCAACCTTCTGAAAAGCACCTGCATCTTCATCTGTTAGTTGAATGATGTTGTCAGACACAAAGTGAACTTATTGAGAAGCTTTATTGAATGTTGCAGCAAACACAGCAGATTGAAAGATCACATACACACACACACACACACACTCTTTCAGTATTGAGTTGTAAATCACTACAGCTGCAGCACTAGACTCATGTGAATCCTGCCTGACACAGGACACTCAGATACGGCTCATCTTCAGGAGAGAAACATCAGCACTCAGAGCTCTTGTGGAACGAGACCTCATGAGGAGCTCCATCATGTGTTACTCTGCAGACGTACAGCTCTCCCTCTTCCCAGCGTGCTTTGCTGAGGGTCAGGACGCTACTGCGGCTGTAGCGGCCGTCCTGCTGGCTCTCTGCGCTGGTCAGAACCCCCTCGGTGACCTCTGACCCGTCCAGTGTCCAGCTCATCAGCGCCCCCTGTGGAGAGTAAGAGCTGAGCAGGCAGAGCAGTGCGGCTGAGTCTCCAGAGATTCACAATCAGTCCTGATACTTTCTGAACAGACTCATGATTCATGATCTTACTTTAGTGATGGCAGTTCATCTAGTGGAAGTGTATCAGTGATGATGGTCACATGACTGAATATGGACACAGAGATGGACGTTCATCTGCACATCCTCAGTGTCTCAGGAGTCACAATAAAAATACAAAATATAGTCATGATTCTGTAACTCTAGTGTATATGAGTTTGTTATCAGCACAAGCTGTTGTAAATCCTGCCCACTTCTTTGCATTGTCAGCACATGCTTCAGTGCTCTGAGAGTGTTTATAGTGCTGTGAGTTTAACACTTTTGAGAGCAGAACAGAACACGATCTTCATCATCACACAAGACTAAACTACAGCAATGAACACAATCAACATCTTCATCTGGACAATTGCACTGTTTATTCAAGGTTTGTGTAATACAGCTTTTATAATGATTATTAATTATCTTAAAATGTGAAATATATTTATATATTATTATATTAATTATGTTTGTTTGTGTTTTCTTTCAGAGTGTAGAGGACAGATCACTGTAACTCAGAGTCCATCAATAACAGCAGTTCAACCAGGAGAAGAAGTCAGAATAAACTGTAAAACCAGCAGTAATGTGTATAATAATAATTACTTAGCCTGGTACTCACAGAAACCTGGAGAAACTCCTAAACTCCTGATTTATTATATAAACAACCTTCAGTCTGGAACTCCATCTAGATTCAGTGGCAGTGGACATGGCAGTGATTTTACTCTGACCATCAGTGGAGTCCAGACTGAAGATACAGGAGATTATTACTGTCAGAGTAGACACAGGATCAACAGTAAAGATGTGTTCACACAGTGATAAAGAGTCGTACAAAAACCTCTGTCAGTCAGACGTCACAGTGACTGCACTGATACAGCTGAGAGAAACTGCAGCTGCTGATGGAGGATCACAAACTACACAATATCAAACCTTTCACAGAATTTATTCATTTATTATGATGCAAGTAAACATGTAATATAATAATCTAATCTAATATCTCTTTCTAAACTGGACAAAAATGTGGAGAAAATGTGAGTGTTGCTTGTCCCTGTAAAACTTTCCACTACAATATTATCTATACAACCACCCCTTCAGAAAATGAAAGAAAAAACAAATAAACAAAATGTACAATAGACCTTGGAGGTACAGTATCATTCATAAAATTACAATAGGGGAAAAGCGGCAATTACACCCAGTTTGTTACACTAAGGATCCCCGCTCTTAGTTGCGTTAACTACTGGTGCCCTGCTCGGCTACTAGGCTTCCCGTTTGAGACCAAGGAGGCATTCCTGTTTAAAGTAAGAACAGCAATACGTCGCCAGTGTGTCTTTGTTTCGGCTGAGAACAAAGGCGATGCGCCGAACAGTGTGAATGAATTACTCTCGTCAGACTTTTAACAAGCTGTGCTTGACGCGGAAGATGAGAATTCTGATTCCTGTGTGAATAACTTTTACCAGCTCGCACTTGACGCACGCTAACCGGGTCAACCAAACAATTCATAAACCCTGCATGCTGCTTTTATCTACTTCCTAATCCCAACCACACCCTATAGTACCCAAGTGGAAAAATAAGCAAAGGAGGTTAGCCTGCAACAGACTCCCTCTGTAGGAAGGGAGTAGGTATAGATAACCTACATAGGCATCTAGGTCTTAACAAAAACACTTAATCCGGTCACATCCTCCCCAGCTTTGAGAGCTCACCGTCCCGGTGAGGATATCCCCCGTTCTAGTTATACCCACGGTCTAAATGTTACTAACAAGGGGGTAGGGGTTGTAAGTCTACCCTCAATTGAGTTAGTTTGGCCCACATTGCCATGGACATTTCTAGGCAGATGGAATGGGTTACTACAGTGGGTACGGAAAGTATTCAGACCCCCTTAAATGTTTCACTCTTTGTTATATTGCAGCCATTTGCTAAAATCATTTAAGTTCTTTTTTTTTTCCTCATTATTGTACACACAGCACCCCATATTGACAGAAAAACACATTTTTGCACATTTATTAAAAAAGAAAAACTGAAATATCACATGGTCCTAAGTAATCAGACCCTTTGCTGTGACACTCATATATTTAACTCAGGTGCTGTCCATTTCTTCTGATCATCCTTGAGATGGTTCTACCCCTTTATTTGAGTCCAGCTGTGTATACTGATTGGACTTGATTAGGAAAGCCACACACCTGTCTGTATAAGACCTTACAGCTCACAGTGCATGTCAGAGCAAATGAGAATCATGAGGTCAAAGGAACTGCCTGAAGAGCTCAGAGACAGAATTGTGGCAAGGCACAGATCTGGCCAAGGTTACAAAAAAAATTCTGCTGCACTTAAGGTTCCTAAGAGCACAGTGGCCTCCATAATCCTTAAATGGAAGACGTTTGGGACGACCAGAACCCTTCCTAGAGCTGGCCGTCCGGCCAAACTGGGCTATCGGGGGAGAAGAGCCTTAGTGAGAGAGGTAAAGAAGAACCCAAAGATCACTGTGGCTGAGCTCCAGAGATGCAGTCGGGAGATGGGAGAAAGTTGTAGTAAGTCAACCATCACTGCAGCCATCCACCAGTCGGGGCTTTATGGCAGAGTGGCCCGACGGAAGCCTCTCCTCAGTGCAAGACACATGAAAGCCCGCATGGAGTTTGCTAAAAAACACCTGAAGGACTCCAAGATGGTGATAAATAAGATTCTCTGGTCTGATGAGACCAAGATAGAACTTTTTGGCCTTAATTCTAAGCGGTATGTGTGGAGAAAACCAGGCACTGCTCATCACCTGTCCAATACAGTCTCAACAGTGAAGCATAGGGGTGGCAGCATCATGCTGTGGGGGTGTTTTTCAGCTGCAGGGACAGGACGACTGGTTGCAATCGAGGGAAAGATGAATGCGGCCAAGTACAGGGATATCCTGGACGAAAACCTTCTCCAGAGTGCTCTGGACCTCAGACTGGGCCGAAGGTTCACCTTCCAACAACTTTGGAACAGCCTTCCTAACATTGTCCGGGAAGCAGACACACTCTGTCAGTTCAAAGCCAGATTAAAGACACATCTCTTTGACCTAGCTTTCACATAACACATTATAGACTTCTTCAATTCAATGATTAGGCTGCATAGATTAGATCAGCCGGAACTGGGAACACTTCCTATAAATCCTGATGTACTCGTTACATCATGAGAAGAATGGCATCTACGCTAAATGTAGTGTCTTTGTTTATCCCGAGGTTTTCCCGCAGCCCGCCGGATCCAGTCCGTATACAGATCTGACGAAGGACCTTTGCCTGGACCCGATGACAACGCAGTGCTGAAGTGCCAACTAGTCTCTCCCTATGGAGGATCCCTTTACCACTCTACAGATAAAGTTTTTCGGGAAATTCATTTCACGTACCTACCCCGAAGTAACAAAATAAAATAAAATAAAATTCTGTATCAAAATTTTATAAGGCACCAGTACTTTGTTTTGGCTTGGTTTGTAGGGAATTCCAAACCTGCGCACACATATTTAAACGCACATAAGTATAGAACCAATTCTTAATGCGCATGTGACCGCCATCAGCGTTTCTCACAGGTTCGCGTTTAAAGTCTGTGTAGAGAGAATGGTGTCGTCTTAGCGGCCCCAAATTTAATAACAAATGATCGTTGCGTCGGAAGCGAATCAATCAAAACTAACTTTAGCCCATGGGTTAATTGAGCTGATGAGTTGAATCAGGTGTGTTTGATTAGGGAGACAAAGAAAACGTGCAGTGTTGGGGGGCCTTCAGGACAGGTTTGGGAACCACTGGGTTAAAGCAATATAACGTTACTCACTGCTCGTTAGCTCATTTGTAATTTCGGATGAAGGTTCTGAAGCTGACAAATCTTCTTGTTGGTCGTCAGGGGTTGCATGGAAGGATGGTGTAGGTGGATGTGATTCGATTATGTTTTGAGGGTCACTTGGGGGCCTAGAACCAATAATGTTGTCAATCACATCATACCACGGAAACTTCTCCTTCTCTTCTGTTGAGCTTCCAGTCTTTCTGAGGGAGTCACGTATTTTCAGATATTGCTGTCAGTTTTTTTCCCTTCATGCGACATTGATCCGGCGTTCTTGTGAATCCCCTCGTTTTCAGGTGCTCGCTGAACATTTTGAAAATGTTAGCATTTTTATGTGTTTTCCAGTTGTGATTTTATGTTTTCGTCAGCCCATACAGCTAACAAGGTTTCAATTTCATCGGAAGTTTCAATTTCAACCAAAGTAAACCCTTTCCGCTCATTTTGAAAGTGACGCGTGTGCGACAGACGACTGTCCTGACGACCACATTATACGTCATCAATAGCGGTTCACTTCCGCGGTGTGGTTCGATTGCATTCATATCAGCAGCAAACCGTACCCGAGTTCACATGAACCATACCCCAGACCACCTTTTAAGGTGTTTTTTAAATAATTATTTTCTATAGTATACTTACTCAAAACCTTTGATTGTGCGTGTGTTCATCGGTCCCTTTAACATCCAAACAAGATTTAATGTTAGATCTGTCATTTATGTGATCAAAAGGCTACTAAATCATAGACAAATAAAATCAAAAAAATTATCTTCAGTTATGTAAATCTTTATGTAATTTAGTAAAATAAGCATTTATGTGTGTAATGTAAAGTGTTGACAAAAGATTAGGCCAAATGGATGACATTATTGCACACATTCAACACACACACGGCTATCTGATGTGTTTTCATCTGGAAGATGTATTTTTAAGAGTTTCATCTGCCGTACTGTACATCTGTCAAATGTCCCCTGTCAAATGTCCCCTGTCAAATATTAAACACACATTTAGGAAACGTATATGTTGCATTTGGTTACGAGTGAATCCGCACTCTCAGACTACAATTCCCATACTCACTGACCGGACTCATCATCTCTGATCACTCATCACATTCACCTGTACCTCATTATCACTGATTGCATTCACCTGTGTCCCATCACCCTGTTAGTCTCAGTCTATTTATACCTTGTTCATTCATTCACTCACCGCGAAGTCTTGTTTGTGTCACACTGCATTTCTGAGCATTCTCCTAGTTTTCGTGTTTCTTGGTTCTTGATATCTTGCCCTGTTCCCTGGATTACTCTCTTGCCTCTGGTCCCTGGATTACTCTCTTGCCTCTGGTCCCTGCCTGCCTGTTTGTTTGTTTTGTTTGTTTCTTTGTTTTGACTACCTGCCTGTGTATGACCCTAGCCTGTACTTTGGATTACGCCTCTGGATTGCCCCAGCCAATAAAGCTGCATTTGGATCTCCTACTTCGTGTCTCTGAGCAGTTTCGTGACAGAAGACTTCGCCACATTGTGATCCAGCAGCCATGCCTTTCTGGAGTCCAGACGTCCAGATTCTCTGTCTCCGTCAAGAGAATCGCACCATAGAGGAGTACATTGCGGACTTCGTTGAACTGGCACATCTCGCACAAATGAGCACAGTGTGCTTGATGATCTTCTTCCGCGGGGGATTATCGGAACCACTCGGGTCTCTGATGCCTGATCCTGATCCTCACGGTACTTTGGAGCAGTATATTGACATTGCCCTGCAACTGAGTGGTTCAGTTTTTACTGTGGGTAAGGTGGACGAGGAGCCCCGTGACTCCACAGTATTCACCAAACCAGTGTCTAGTCTCGTCACGTCTGCCGAGCCAGAGACTTTTCACGTCACGTCTGCCGATCCAGAGACTGTTCACGTCGCTTCAGCTGATCCAGAGACTGTTCACGTCGCTTCTGCTGATCCAGAGACTGTTCACGTCGCTTCAGCTGGTCCAGAGACTGTTCACGTCGCTTCTGCTGATCCAGAGACTGTTCACGTCGCTTCAGCTGATCCAGAGACTGTTCACGTCGCTTCTGCTGATCCAGAGACTGTTCACGTCGCTTCTGCTGATCCAGAGACTGTTCATGTCGCTTCTGCTGATCTAGAGACTGTTCACGTCACTTCTGCCGAGCCAGAGCTTCACGTCAGTCCTGCCGAGCCAGAGCCAGAGCTTCACGTCAGTCCTGCCGAGCCAGAGCCAGAGCTTCACGTCAGTCCTGCCGAGCCAGAGCCAGAGCTTCACGTCACGTCTGCCCGTCCAGAGTCTCGTCCCGCCGAGACTGAAATTGTTCCTGAGCCTGAATCTGATACTGATCCTGAGCCTGAATCTGTTCCTCTTCCTGCGCCTTCCGTCGGTGTACAAACTCAATTGCGCTGGGTGCAAGATAGGGCCCTAAGTGTCAACACTGTGGATCGTCAGACAAACACACACTGCCTGCATTTAGATCAGATGTAGAAGATGTGGCTGAAAACGAGCCGTTTTGACTTCCTGCATTTTGTGACGCCACAAACGGCTGAGCTCCTCCTTCAGTCACTGCACACACACTACAGCTTGTTAGCTGTGGCTGCCCTGCTCATGCGTCTTTCCAATCGGCAAATCAGAAGAAAGGTTCGTGAACATTAATTAGACCAAAAGCGACCTGTTTTTAGCAGAGCTGCTGAGAGAGGAGCTGCAAAACGATATTTACCTGGTGTTTGATACTTACAACTGCAAATACCCCTAGCATTTGATAGATCTAACTACCCCTCAAAACATTAAAAATTATCTTAATTTTCACAAAATTCAATGTTTTTATCTACTTCAAACACATTTATTGCCCATGTCAGCTTCTGCTTATCAGTTTACATGGTTTAACTTCTAGGGAAGTAGATCCCTGTCCATTACTGTGGAGATTTTAGCTTTCTTTTACTACAACAGTATAACTTAGAAGACAGGAACGCTGACTCTTTGTGTGTTCAGTTGTCATGTCCTCATTTTGCTTTAGGCTGTGAAAGATTGAACTGTGTTTCAGATGACGTCCTGATATTGTGTGTTTCAACGTTTAGAGTGTGTGTGTTTAACAATGTCCTCATATTGTGGGTAACAGATATTGTACAGTTCTAGATATTTCCATAGAGTCTTGAATGAAAAGCCCAGGTCCACATTAGCTATTTTTACTACAATTTGTGTTCCTTAAATGCAAAGTTGACGCAGCCCTTGACTTCAGCAATGAGTCTCAGGCCAAAGGTGATTATGATAGAGTGGGGGTGGGAGTTCTTTGAACTGAAATAGGTAGGATCATTAGTTTGTTATAGTATATATGTTTCAATATGATCATCATGTTTTAGGTGTAATATATGATCCTGTCAATCAAACTGAACAGACTGCATTCAGTCACTTCTGCTGTCTGGACGTGATGCTTTCCATTTGAGACACACAAACTTTTACATTCTTACACAATTACTGTCACAACGGCTGATTCTTGATTTATGATCATGTATTATATTTTAAATAACATTTTCATATACAGTATATTTACACCATCGCCTATAAATGTTATGTAAATATTATGTAACAATTAGTGTCAGAACGGCTGATTCTTGATCTTGATCTTTTTTATGATATTTTTATATAATAAAGTTTTTAATCTCCTATAAATGATCAGTTTGTCTGCGCTGCTTCACTAAAGCAGAAGTGAAAGTGTTCCAGTCCAGATCATGTAACCAATCAAAGAGTGAGACTGAAAACCCCATTTGCATTGTCAGGGTGGAGTGATTGTGATCCTCTCAGAATAGAGCAGCTCTGTCTCCAGAGACCATGTTCAAACCCCAAGAGCTTTATTTGACATTTACTGCTACATCAACCTTCTGAAAAGCACCTGCATCTTCATCTGTTAGTTGAATGATGTTGTCAGACACAAAGTGAACTTGTTGAGAAGCTTTATTGAATGTTGCAGCAAACACAGCAGATTGAAAGATCACACACACACACACACACACACACTCAGTTTCAGTATTGAGTTGTAAATCACTACAGCTGCAGCACTAGACTCATGTGAATCCTGCCTGACACAGGACACTCAGATACGGCTCATCTTCAGGAGAGAAACATCAGCACTCAGAGCTCTTGTGGAACGAGACCTCATGAGGAGCTCCATCATGTGTTACTCTGCAGACGTACAGCTCTCCCTCTTCCCAGCGTGCTTTGCTGAGGGTCAGGACGCTACTGCGGCTGTAGCGGCCGTCCTGCTGGCTCTCTGCGCTGGTCAGAACCCCCTCGGTGACCTCTGACCCGTCCAGTGTCCAGCTCACCAGCGCCCCCTGTGGAGAGTAAGAGCTGAGCAGGCAGAGCAGTGCGGCTGAGTCTCCAGAGATCTGCAGAGAAGAGGGCGGCAGCAGAGACACTGAGGGCTTCACTGTGGGACCAGCTGCAGGAGACAAACACAACACATTCACACACACACAACACACTGCACTGCACATTCACAGCAGAGGAGTAATGCTGCTCTAGTTTTAGATTCAATCATTATAAAACAATATCAGTAACACTTTATTTAAAGCTGTTATACATATTGCATTATAAAAGTATGTTTAATGCATTAATTATGCACTGCTATATACATTAAAATGCATGTATGATCTAATCAATAAGTGTAACAGCAGTTATAACACGTATTATCTATTATCAGGCCGATCTGACTGCTTTAATTCCAGCAAATATTCAGTCAATATTCAGTAACATAAATATCTTAAATTTTGAGATATTCACCTGAACTGAAAATGTAACTCAATTTCAAACAGAGTTAAAACACAATTGAATCACACAGAATGAACAAAACACTGAATTATAAGCACAACATGAGCAAAAGAGATTCAGTATCATTGACTGAACTACAGAAAGTAGCAACATTTACATTCTGATGTCAAATCTCTTTTTTCCATGTATGATTTCTACAATAAAAGATGAACTAAATATGAACTCAGTGTAGAAATAAATGAAGGAAAAACAAACCTGTAATAAACTGATTAAATTCATAGTGAGACACAGTGTGGAAATATGTTTAGAATTTATTTCATTTTTTTATTATTATTTTTTGTTGTTGAAAGAAATAGTGCTATTCTTATAATAATATCATTGTTTTAGATTAAATAATTATACAAAAATATCAGTTACACTTTAATAAAGCCTTTATACATATTGCATTGTAAAAAAAATTTGAATGCATTAATTATATATTGTTTTACATATCATCAATCTCATCAATAATTGTAACCAAGGTTTTAACACATTATAATATTATCTATTCATTGTTACACCTCCAAAAAATTATAATATGACAAACAACCAATTCTAGATGTAACAAGGAATTTGTAAATATTATTAAACATTTTAACTTTGGCTACAGTTATTTTTGAAAACATATAAGGCATTATAATCTTCATTATTGATACCTTTATAATGCATTATACATAAAGGCTTCAAGTAAAGTGTCACCACAATATCTAATAATCATTATTATTAATAAATGTTGTTCTTGTTTCCACTGTAAAACACTTTCTGAAATCTAAATTGTATTTTTTTATTAGGTGATTAAATAGACAGACTTACCGATCACCAGTTTAGTTCCTCCACCGAATGTGTACCACAGTGATACAATCTAATGAAACGCTCGTACAAAAACCTCTATTCCACTCGAGTGAACACACACTCCAGCAGAGAGAGAGAAACAACACTTCAACACACTGATATTAGAAGATCCTCAGCTCTTCTCAACACTCACTCATTCAGATTTGACTAAATGCTTTCTGATATAACACTGTTTAAAGAAATATATTTGATGAGCTGTGACCTCTGAGGTGACCTTTGACCTCTTTGATCATGGATGATGTTGTGGAGTTTCTCATAATGATGCTTCTGTTCTTCATATGCAGATCAATCATCATGATTCACAGAAAAACCTGCAGCTTCAAAACAATTAATCAATAATTCTGAACATTTCAGATGCACATTGTTTAATATATAATGACCTGATTATGAGTCCTGATGAACTTCATGCATGTGGAAAATGTGGGAAAAATAGACATCATGAAAATATTTCCCAGAGAGCAACATGTCAACATTGATTCCAAAGACCATAATGGACTTTTTTTTATTATGACTCTAAATATAGTAAAACTGATTTATTTAGTTCTTGATTTCTCATTGTTAACATGCTTGTAAAGGTGTAGCACAGAACTGAACTCAGAGAAACTGCTGCGTATGACATATGTTTAAAATGATCTACATTCATGATTCTCCTGACAAAACCTAGTGTCTTATCAGCCTGACAAACATAAACACAAATATTTCACAATTAGTAAATATGTGCAATTAATCACTAAATGGTTCAATAACATTATTCTGAAAGTAAAATCTTCTATGTAGAGTTTATGAGTTTGTTATCAGCACAAGCTGTTGTAAATCCTGCCCACTTCTTTGCATTGTCAGCACATGCTTCAGTGCTCTGAGAGTGTTTATAGTGCTGTGAGTTTAACACTTCATGACTGAGAGCAGAACAGAACACACTCTTCATCATCACACAAGACTAAACTACAGCAATGAACACAATCAACATCTTCATCTGGACCATTGCACTGTTTATTCAAGGTTTGTTTAATACAGCTTTTATAATGATTATTAACTATCTTAAAATGTGAAATGTATATACAGTATTTATCATATATTGTATATCATCATATATATTATTTTAATTTTTGTTTGTGTTTTCTTTCAGAGTGTAGAGGACAGATCACTGTAACTCAGAGTCCATCAATACCAGCAGTTCAACCAGGAGAAGAAGTCAGAATAAACTGTAAAACCAGCAGTGATGTGTATGTGCATGTGAATTTGTGGAGTGGTAATCAATATTACTTAGCCTGGTATCAGCAGAAACCTGGAGAAGCTCCTAAACTCCTCATATATAAAGCAACAACCCGTTATACAGGAACTCCATCTAGATTCAGTGGCAGTGGATCTGGCAGTGATTTTACTCTGACCATCAGTGGAGTCCAGACTGAAGATACAGGAGATTATTACTGTCAGAGTGAACAAGTTATCAGTGGTAGCTGGGTGTTCACACAGTGATAAAGAGTCGTACAAAAACCTCTGTCAGTCAGACGTCACAGTGACTGCACTGATACAGCTGAGAGAAACTGCAGCTGCTGATGGAGGATCACAAACTACACAATATCAATGTTTAGTTCAAAGTTTCTAAAGACCTTAAAGGTAAATATGATATAAGATGTTCTTTATGCTAAAATACATTAACCCAGTTTATTGTTCATTGACTAATATTAGTTTGTCACTCATGTGTGTCTCTCCCTCAAATGCAGGGCCGGCTCAGGCTCCGCTGGTTCCCGCTGATTTTAGATAGATCATTCATATGAATTACAACTTACTATAATATAACATGAATAGTTATCAACGTTAACATATACATAAGGTAAATAAATGGTGACCAACAAATCTGGAAAAAAAAGAATCACACAAGAATTAAACTACAAATCGACAAAAAGTGCAAAAACTCTATTATATGATACAGTCCAGCACACTGGAGCTCTTAGTCTCAAAGTCATCAATGACTGAATCAAAGCCAAGTTTTGAGCCCCATGATGACTGATGCTGATCTCTGCAGGTCCACTCAGACGCTCTCGGCTCATGGTAGACCTCATGTGTGTTTTAATCAGCTTGATCTCTGAAAAGCTCCTCTCCGCAGCCGCTACAGTCACTGATACTCTCAGTGCACACACACATGTTTGAGCAGATTTCTTGCAGTCGCTTTTCATGATGAAACTCAGGAATCTCCATGGTGGTCATGTTGGTTGATGGCAGGTCAGGGAAACTTCTCATTTCTAGGGCGAGTTGTTTTCATCTATGTCTGATTGTCCACCATTACTTAAAGTGCCGCTTAGTGTCTCACACACTGCTGCATCAGTTCTTCATTTTTCATCTTAGGGAAGTTGACAAGAACAGCAAACTTCTCCTTGACCTCTGCCAAGGTCTTGAACCTCTCCTCCAGTGACTCAATGGCCACATCCACCACTACATTACACATGTTCTCCATCCTCTTCAGTGCATCACTGATGGGCTCATCTGGACATTCATATGAGAACTGTCTACGTGTTGATCACAGCCTCTTCTCTTTGAGAACAGCATCCACTTTCATTTCTTCACACATCTCTCTTGCTAAAGCTGGAGCTGAAGCAAAGCCTTCACCGCGGTAGTCAGTCAAGAAAGTTAGTTAATATCAATATACTGTGGTAGCCAGAAGGAAACATGGCCTCTCACAACACAGCACAATCACCTGCAGCTCCATGGAGAGCACCATCAGAGGAAGACACAAGGTCAGCACTGCACAGTGAGATTCAGGACCAAGGATAGCGCCAACACAGGTGTGCACAATTTCCCCCTCTGGCAGGGAGCCTCAGCTGCAGGCTGTTGGGCCAATTAGCAGCTACAAAAAAAGAGAGCTAAGCAGCCACAGTAGGAGAAGAACAGAGGAGGTGAGCAGATACTGAGTGCTGGATGTTATACCGCCCAAACATCAGAGCAGATTTGACCCACTCACGTTCTGGAGGATAGAGGCCTAGGGGAGGACGTGAGTAGCCTGAACTAGTGGTGGGCAGATCGAGGCTTCGTGAAGCAATGAAACAGTTGAACCAAATGGGCCATATTGTTTCGAGGCTTCGAATCAATCCGACACCCGTCTCAACGGTGACACCTAGTGGTCACTTGCAGGTGTTGCTCTGAAACAACCTTGACGAGCCATTAAAAAAATGTGTTGTTTTTTTATTATTGTATTTTTCTAATATGTGAAGCTTGTAACCTATAGGCTCCTTACTGTACATAATGTTATTTTGGTCCTGCAAAATTAATATTAATAAAAGAAATCAAGCCACAATGTCTCACTTTTTTAGAGATATTTATTCAAAAATATTAATTTCTCTGCTGTGGAAGGACTTAGCCTACTTCTTTTTTTACAGATAATTTCTCCAGCCTTTGAAAAAATCCTCTCACAAGGGACACTTCTTGCTGGCATGCAAATATATTTTTTAGCTAGGACATACAAATGAGGAAAGATTACTGCTCTCTCTTTCCAGTGGGTCAGTTTATGCTCAGTGTGCAGAGAAAAATGTAATGGAATGTAGAACTACAACAAATAGGAAAACCAAAATGAATGGGTACTCATATGTAGACCTATAAAATGTATATTCACACAATATTATATTATATTATATTCACATTGAAGCTATTTTAACATGATTGGCAGTGATTGGGACATTAGGTTGTAGGGCATAGGCCTATGGACTTTCTAAACAGTGTCCCAAAAGTTTGTAATTATATTTAAATTATAATTATATTTCAAACGCATACCTTGCTTAGATGGCCCAGCAGTGTCAGTGGCAGACCTAGGAACAGGGGGAATGCTACCATCCTCTGCACCCTGCAAAATGGCAGGATGAGTGCTCCTCAAATGGTGCATCATGAATGGTGTATTGTTGCAGTAGGCTAGCTGCCGATCACAATACACACATCTCACTTTATTTGGGGTTTCTAAACGGAAATGCTCCCACACCACAGATGTATGGCATCTCTTCAGGGGAGCCTCCATTTTATCTATCTATGTATCTATCTATATGAATCTATAATCTATCTATGTATCTAGATATGTATCTATATATTATCTATATTTATATCTATGTATCTATTAATGTGTCACTATATGTATACTCTGTCTGTCTCTAGCCTATCAGTCAATGTGTTGTGCAAATTTAAATGTAAGCAAATAGCCTATAACTAATCAAATCGCACTGTCACAATATCACCAAAAATCCGCTATCTCAAAATCAAACTCCTCTCACAAAAACCCACGAGGTCAATATGCGTTGATTTCACTTTTATACAGATGTGCGATTGTGTGGACCACACCTGATGAAACACTTAGTGAAACACTTCGAGGCTTCGTTTGGCCATAGTCACGTGACATGGGTGTTTTGAATCACGCTTCGGATCAGTGTTTCGAAGCATCTGCGCTTCGGGATCTCGCAAAGCTTCGGAACGACTGTTTCGCGTCAGCCATCCCTAGCCTGAACAACATTTGCTAACCCTACATCTCTTCTGCCTCCCTTCCAGATATAAACTTGATGTCACAAGGAGCTACCTAAGAAAGAAGGAAAACCTGAGTTACAGTTTTCTCCCACTCCCCTCTCCCACACTTTATGAAGAATAACAATTATGATTTGTTGCACTGAAACTCTGCCTAGTGAATTGTTTTGAGTAAAACTCTCCAAGTCTCATCTGTGAAGGTTACAATACTCAATATTAAGGCTCTGCTGGCATTTCTTTTACCTCCAGTAGGGCTTCTCTCACTTGTAAGGCTTGGTATTTAATGGCTTCTTCTCGGTTTCCACGGCTCTCCCACCTGGTCTGTGAACATGACTTTACTGAGATCTTGACATTGCTTTTAAAGACAGACCATCTCTGGGTGGATGATGAGAACAGGGTGAATATTTTCTGTAGGAAGACATCTTTGGATCTTCATGCAGCATCAGCTACAACCACACACAATGCTATGGGGTTTATTGCCAGCAGTCTAGCCTGAATATCTTTCCTTTTGCCCCTCATTATTGCCCTGTTGTCATCATTAATGTTAAGTTGTGTTTGCAGTGCTCACGCTGAGTAGCACAAATTGTACTACTATTTAAACAGTGTTATTTCTTATATGTTAGGTTGACTATTTTATTTTAATAATGAACAGGCTGTGATGTCAAGTTTGCAATGCTGGAATATGTTGTGTGCGTGCGAGACGCCGGCGCGATCAAACAGAGGAAACATAAAAAAGTTATCCGTCATTATCCGAGAGCGATTCGAGAGTAGCCGGAGAACTCAGCCAGCGCAGCTTCTCAAGAGCGGCTGCACAAGCTCTGATGACGACACAGCTGTTCCACGATTGGCCGGATTCACTGCATGACAACGATCGTGTTTCAACTGATTTGGGTTCCTGCTCATATTGGCATTGTGGGTAATGAAAGAGTAGACAAATTAGCCAAACAAGCTGTTAAAAAAGAGAATATTAAAGCAAATATTAAGTTGTCAAAATCTGAAGGAAAGAGTATAATAGGAAAGAAGCCATTAGAGAATGGCAACATCAGTGGGACAGGGAAACTAAAGGGGGACATTTGTATGCTATTCAAAATAAAGGTGGGGCTGTGAAGAAAAGGGGAACGAATAGAAAAGAAGAAATAGTTATGAGCAGATTAAGGATAGGTCACAGTCATTTGAATGACACACTACACATTATAAGGAAGCATCCAACTGTTTTTTGTAGCTATTGTCAGGTTGCAGAAAATATGAAGAACAGCGGAAAAAGATGATGGAAGAATTGAAAGGAAATATTGGAAAGTGGGGAGAATGAACAAAGCAGAGAAAGTTTTTTATTTTTTTTATCAAGAACAGGTCTGATGAGAAGGATATGATGTAAATGGACACGACAGGAAAATAAATCTGGAAGATGGCAGTAGCGCAACTCTAATGGATGCAAGCTACCGTTAAACCTTAAAGAAGAAAAAGAAGAAGATGTGTCTTGGTCTTGTATTTTGTTTGCTTGTTTGGGTAATCGTTGTCGGTGAGTTTTATGTTTCTTGTTTACATTCTTAAAATGATGTGGGCAAGTGATATCCGTCAGCTGTCCCGAAACGCAAGCGAAAGTGTTGTATTGCAGCACACAGCTCATTTATAGTGAAGGCACGATGTCCTTTTAATTTGATCATGTAACCCAGACTAATTTAGGATTATAACATATATTAATATAAATTTATGAGGTTCACAAAAAGTAAATAATTAAAGATTGGTGATGTTAACAAATACTTTTCATAGAATAAATTGTGTGGAAAAAATAATTTGTAATACTTAAAAGAGTTATTGGTTCAGCCAATCAGAATTCTGTTGATAGGCTCTGCCCACTCGCTGACTGAGGAGATTGCGCAAGACGGAGAATGGAGAAGGCAGAGAGAAATTCGCTAAGTTTAGTGATCAAGAAAATAACTGAGTAAAACTTTGAAAACAGTCTTTAACTCTCTTCAAATTAGTTAAAAGAGGAAGATATTGAGTGGATTCTATAGTCATTTTACTCCTGTGACGATCGATGGGTTAATTACATCGTTGTGTTGCTGGAAAGTGAATATCTGGATGTGCTGAGTTCATTTATGTATGCAGAACTTAATGTTTAAATAAGAAAAACAACACTACTTTTGTGAGAAAAATTGAAGTTTATTTCATTTGTTATGTCCAAATATATGATTTATGTTGTATTTTTTGAAGTTATTATACAATGTCATAGCGCTGAGTGAGTTCAGTTGTTCCAGAACCCGTCTACGGAGAGCCTTGGCACTTCCTATTAGCCCCATTGTATCGATCTTGGTTGCAGTTCCACCAGAGTTCCACTGGGGGCGATCGCCCATGAGTGCAGACTGAATGGGAGTCTATGGGGCTAGACGGCTAAATGTGTCTCTTTCACCCGATTGCCGTTGAGAAATCTCAGATTTGATTGTAGGTTTTGCAAGTTCAACATGGGTTATAGGTCGAAAGTTGAATGAACGAGTACTTATGTCCTTTCGATTTCTTACAGGTTGAGTTAGCATAACACGCTAGCATTCTGCTAATGAACGCTGATTGGTCAGTGAAGGACAGGTAGAACAGGTACTGTGGGTCAAGCTGGCGTTAGGTAGTAACGACGAGACCAGACAAGTGTGGTCTTCTTCTTCTTCTTCTTCTTCTTCTTGGTTGTTTATGGTGGTTACCATACAACTTTTAGGTGCATTACCGCCACCTGCTAGTTAGGAGTGTGAGTCAAGATGGCATCACCCATCATACTATTCCTTTTTATATACATATATATTATTTTATTTTATTCTGTATTTTTATTCAGACATTGTATAAGAAATCTAACACTATCTTCATATGATTTATTTTGTAGGATCGTTGTAAGCTCTAAATTCATCTTAATTTTCTTGAGGTTGTAAATTAACATTTTTCTTTCATTACTATAAGTAGGACCTATTCATATAACATACCCTACAGTTTTCATTTGAGTACAATTTTCACACTTTCCTGTCTCATGTTTCCCTATTGTCTTCAATGTACTATTAAGTGCAGTATGCCCAAATCCAGACGTGTAAAGAGCACCTAAAAACCATACTTGAGTAAAAGTACAGATACCTTACAGTAAAAATTACTCCATTACAAGTTACAAGTCACCAATTCCAAAACAACTTGAGTAAAGTTTTAATGTATCAGATTTTAAAAGTACTTGAGTATTTTACTCATAATGAACGTAGGCTCAAATATGCACTTTAGTCCTCAACACCAAGAGATCTGTCAGTGAAAAACAAGAAACAGTTTATTTATGAGGTTTTATTTCCTGAAAGAGAAATTAAATTGAACACCTCAATATTTCATTAAATCAAGATCAACACACCAGCTTCTTAAACATGGCAGCACAAAACACGGATCAAACTAGTCAGTCTCAGTTAAACTCAAGTGTTCAAAAAAGACACAACACAATTTTTTCTAAAAGGACTTTACAGTACGATGGACAAATAAAAGAAAAGTAAAATCAGATATTCAGAGCTGACTTTGAGTTGATGGACCTCTCAGTCTCAGAGGGCAGTATTTGTATTCAACTTCAATAAAAGTTGGTTCTCAAAGTTCTTGGAATTTATTCTAGCTGTTTCTGGACTGAACATGAGGCCAGCAGTGCTAAACAGGCGCTCACCGGCAGCAGACGCAGGGCAGTGTTGAGCCTTAAAGACATCTTCAGTAGAGGTGGAAGGTTTTCAGGACACCCATGTCGTCGCCAGCACAGGTCAGATAGCCATCAAGCAGTGTTGGGCCTTGTTGTGACTGGGAGGACTTCAGTGGCTTGAAGAAATCCTCTTCCTCTGGTGAAGTGGCATCACTTGTAACTTGTATGTCACTGCTCTTCTTTTAGTTTTATATGCATATGTCAGCAAACCGAGTTTGAGGATGGCAGCATCAGTTGTCCAATAAGTTTTAAACTTTGGGAGCAGGATTGCGGCTGTAATCAGCTCAGGATCATTCAGCATGTCCCCGAAGCGCTTGATCACACTCGTGAGGATTGCATCTACCAGACTCTTGCAGAGTTTCATGGATATCTTGGCTCGTATTAGCTTGGAAACCATGATGTTGAGTGTTGGTACAAGCCAGCCCATGTGAACATTGGTTTCTCCTTGCAAGATATTAATCGCTTTGGTGAAAAAAACTATGGATTTCATATTGTTTGCAGATACAGTAGAACTGAAACATGACAAGTAATGCAGTTTTCATAATGCCATCAACTGTTAGTGTTTTGACAGTCATTGCGCTATTTTTGACTGTATGTTCATGTTGGATAGAAAACTAGTGCTAGAGTTTTGACAGAATTATTCAATTTTGATTTGAGTTTGCTGTATTTTGATAGAGTTAGTATATAATATAATATATGTAATTTTATGCTTACACATATTCGCATTCGCTCAGGATTCTGTTGGTGATAGCCTACTGTAACCGAATACCGAAATCTGGAAGTCCTTACTCTGAAATTTGAGCAGTGTTGATAGTATACGTTAGTCTGTGTGCTGAGGTAAAGTTAGCTAGTAGCTACACTATTTGTTCAGATACTTTGCTCAAAACAAGTCGGAGTTATGTAGGGCCCTATGAATTCCGTTTTAGTTTTCCAAATTTCGTTTTTATTGTTTACAATTGTGACAGGCGCCCGCGCATTTTACTGAGAGAACGAGCAGAGAGAGAGAGAGAGAGACCCTCCTCCGGCCGCGCGCGCGCACTCTCACAGTCTTCAAACTGTCTTGCTCTCCCTCCCTCCCTCGCGCATATTAACGTTAATAAAATTTGATATTACCATCAAAATCAATAGAGAATTGACACGATGGTAATAGGTCGGAAGACCGAAGTAGATCGGAGGAGAACAAAAAAGTGTTGGCTGATTTTTATTGACAGATTGTCACACTCTACAGCCAATGATATCATCAACAGTGTGTGCGCGCCTGTCCAATGACAGTGTAGTGACCATACATTTCAACTGAATTGAAGTGATAAGTACACAGGTTGATTTCTAAGAAAATGTATGCTTTACATTGTATTAGAAAGGACATGGTAATACAGTTCATTTAAATGTTTTGAAAGGGAAATATATTAAAAGATGAATGTTACATGTATGTTTAAAAGAGTAATCAACTTCAAATAAAATCAAAAGGGCTCAACTTAACTCTTGCAGAGATCAACTTAATTATTAAGTTCATGTTACTTAGAAATGTGTTTTATTGTGGCCAAAAAACTGCTTCACCTAACTTAAAACATTATGTTGGATCAACTTAATTACTTGCATTCATGTTGAAAATTATTAAGTTCACGTTACTTAGAAATGCGTTTTATTGTGGCCAAAAAAAAGTAATTCACCGTACTCAAAACATCGCTTTGAATTAATGTAATTCTGCCAGCAGTCTTAACATAAAAATTCTAGTGGAAAACGTTAACATATTTTTTTTTTGTTGACCCAATGTTTTATTTTTTAGAGTGTATATGTAGAAAAGGGTTTTTAGCATTTTGAAATGTAGAGTTTGTATTTATTTTACAAAATGTGGTTTAGGCCAGAAAATGAACTATTTGGCCAATTGTGTGATGTGTGTGTGTTGCTGTGTGAAGAGTTTAGAAAAGCACTGTAAAGTATATTCCTGCGTACAATACCAGTGTTACCATTCTACTGAAGAGTTCAGATACTCAGAATTAGGAACAAATCTATTATCTTTATAAATCAATATTTTAAAACAATGTAAGTTTATAAGGCGGTATGTAAAACTATGTGAAAATAATAATTAATAGGCTACTCAATCAAAAGACTAAACACTACAAACTACAAGTCAAGTGTACTTAGAATACTTAATTATACTTTAAGTATATCTCGATCAAAAGATTAAATACATGTATAGTCCAAATACTAGGGGTGTAACGATTCGTTTTAACAACGATTCGATTCATATCGTGATTCGTGGTTGTCGATACGATTCAAGGACGATATTGGTTCATTTAGAACGATACGATCCGAAACGATTCAGTGACTTGAAATCGATTCAGTGACTTTTTAGCCAAAAATTATTGTAAGGGAATCAGGTATCAATTAATTATGAATATAAACAAACAAGTAAACAACAATTAATGTCAAATGCATTCACATTTTATTTGAATAAAGTAGGACGTTTTTCTGAGGTGAGAGACTTTATTTCGTTACAAGTTATTAAAATAATGATAGAATAATGACACGGACATATAGCCTGACAACATCATCTGACCGCAGATACTGAATCTGGACAACACGTTTTTTTTTTTTTTGTAATTTAAAACGTAACGTCGTTGCATGCTTGTAGTTTATTTTGTGCTTTATATATAGTGAAGCGATATAGGCCTACAGCGCGCCGGCGCATTTGCGCGTGCAGTTGAAGAGTGCGCGCTACTGCAGTAAAGCGGCTGAGAGGACAGGAAAGTCCGTTTCTCTGAGGCGAGAGACTTTGCGCTGCTTGTTGTCTTTGCGCTGCTGGCGCGTCACGCATGGCGACGACGTCACAGATAGGCAGACTGAATCGAGTGACGTTTAACGCCTTTATCATTAAAAGTGCTAAGAAAAAACATCCACATAAAGTCTGACGTGCTTAAATCCAATGCGTTATTTCCTAGTATCGATACAATCGATTCATTACCTTTTAAAACGATATTAGATCGATATATGTCGTCCGGAAGGCCAACTTGCCGAGCACAGATCGATGTAGTTGGATCATAGGAATATAAATCGATACATCGATGTAGTTGATGAATCGATACACCCCTACCAAATACTCTTGACTTTTCTGTCAGTGTAAGTCAAGAGTACTTAAGAACAATTTTAAGTGTATTTCTGAGAAGTACATAACAATTAGACTGAAAGTATACTTTGTTATTTTTAGTTTAAAAGAAGTATATTAATATCACAGTTGAATAAACTTCTTTTTCATAAGGGTATTTTCATCATTCTCTTTTCAGCAGAAGTGAAAGTGTTCCAGTCCAGATCATGTAACCAATCAGAGAGTGAGACTGAAAACCCCATTTGCTTTGTCAGGGTGGAGTGATTGTGATCCTCTCAGAATAGAGCAGCTCTGTCTCCAGAGACCATGTTCAAACCCCAAGAGCTTTATTTGACATTTACTGCTACATCAACCTTCTGAAAAGCACCTGCATCTTCATCTGTTAGTTGAATGATGTTGTCAGACACAAAGTGAACTTGTTGAGAAGCTTTATTGAATGTTGCAGCAAACACAGCAGATTGAAAGATCACACACACACACACACTCTTTCAGTATTGAGTTGTAAATCACTACAGCTGCAGCACTAGACTCATGTGAATCCTGCCTGACACAGGACACTCAGATACGGCTCATCTTCAGGAGAGAAACATCAGCACTCAGAGCTCTTGTGGAACGAGACCTCATGAGGAGCTCCATCATGTGTTACTCTGCAGACGTACAGCTCTCCCGCTTCCCAGCGTGCTTTGCTGAGGGTCAGGACGCTACTGCGGCTGTAGCGGCCGTCCTGCTGGCTCTCTGCGCTGGTCAGAACCCCCTCGGTGACCTCTGACCCGTCCAGTGTCCAGCTCACCAGCGCCCCCTGTGGAGAGTAAGAGCTGAGCAGGCAGAGCAGTGCGGCTGAGTCTCCAGAGATCTGCAGAGAAGAGGGCGGCAGCAGAGACACTGAGGGCTTCACTGTGGGACCAGCTGCAGGAGACAAACACAACACATTCACACACACACATACACACACACACACACACACTGCACATTCACAGCATAGGAATAATGCTGCTCTAGTTTTAGATTCAATCATTATAAAACAATATCAGTAACACTTTATTTAAAGCTTTCATACATATTGCATTATAAAAGTATTTTTAATGCATTAATTATGCACTGCTATATACATTAAAATGCATGTATGATCTAATCAATAAGTGTAACAGCAGTTATAACACATATTATCTATTATCAGGCCGATCTGACTGCTTTAATTCCAGCAATTATTCACTCTGAACATAAATATCTTACATTTTGAGATATTCGCCTGAACTGAAAATGTAACTCAATTTCAAACAGAGTTAAAACACAATTGAATCACACAGAATGAACAAAACACTGAATTATAAGCACAACATGAGCAAAAGAGATTCAGTATCATTGACTGAACTACAGAAAGTAGCAACATTTACATTCTGATGTCAAATCTCTTTTTCCATGTATGATTTCTACAATAAAAGATGAACTAAATATGAACTCAGTGTAGAAATAAATGAAGGAAAAACAAACCTGTAATAAACTGATTAAACTCATAGTGAGACAGTGTGTGGAAATATGTTTAGATTTTTATTTCATTTTATATTTATATATTTAAAAAAAAAAAAAATTATAATACACTAAAACTCATGACAAACAACCAATTCTAGATGTAACAAGGAAAGTGCAAATATTATAAAACATTTTAACTTTGGTGACAGTTATTTATGAAAACATGACATTATAACATACGCTATTGAAACCTTTATAATGCATTATATATAAAGGCTTCAAGTAAAGTTTCGCCACAATAGCAAATAATCATTATTAATAATAAATGTTGTTCTTGTTTCCACTGTAAAACACTTTCTGAAATCTAAATTGTATTTTTTTATTAGGTGATTAAAAAGACAGACTTACCGATCACCAGTTTAGTTCCTCCACCGAAAGTCCACCACAGTGATACAATCTAATGAAACGCTCGTACAAAAACCTCTATTCCACTCGGGTGAACACACACTCCAGCAGAGAGAGAGAAGCAACACTTCAACACACTGATATTAGAAGATCCTCAGCTCTTCTCAACACTCACTCATTCAGATTTGACTAAATGCTTTCTGATATAACACTGTTTAAAGAAATATATTTGATGAGCTGTGACCTCTGAGGTGACCTTTGACCTCTTTGATCATGGATGATGTTGTGGAGTTTCTCATAATGATGCTTCTGTTCTTCATATGCAGATCAATCATCATGATTCACAGAAAAACCTGCAGCTTCAGACTTCAATCTTCAGTGAAAATCTCTTCAAATAATGAGTTTATAGAAATAAAGTCAATAGAAAGTGTCAACAATGAAAATATAAAAGGTATTTTGCATGTTCTCCACAGTCAAGCATGTTTTCATATTCAAGGTCTGTTCTAAAAGTATCTGGACTGGTTATGAATCTCCACACAAGATCATGAAACGTGAACAAGCTCTAATATGTCTCCATCTTTAACAGCCTGTTTCTTCTCCATTTGATGATTTCAGACACACATGAGGCTTCATGATAGATGGAGTGACACCATGAACTCTGATTAGAGATTCACAATCAGTCCTGATACTTTCTGAACAGACTCATGATTCATGATCTTACTTTAGTGATGGCGGTTCATCTAGTGGAAGTGTAGCAGTGATGATGGTCACATGACTGAATATGGACACAGAGATGGACGTTCATCTGCACATCCTCAGTGTCTCAGGAGTCACAATAAAAATACTAAATAAAGTCATGATTCTGTAACTCTAGTGTATATTAGTTTGTTATCAGCACAAGCTGTTGTAAATCCTGCCCACTTCTTTGCATTGTCAGCACATGCTTCAGTGCTCTGAGAGTGTTTATAGTGCTGTGAGTTTAACACTTCATGACTGAGAGCAGAACACAATCTTCATCATCACACAAGACTAAACTACAGCAATGAACACAATCAACATCTTCATCTGGACCATTGCACTGTTTATTCAAGGTTTGTGTAATACAGCTTTTATAATGATTATTAATTATCTTAAAATGTGAAATTTATATGTTTATCATATACTGTATATCGTCATATATATCATTTTAATTTCTGTTTTCTTTCAGAGTGTAGAGGACAGATCACTGTAACTCAGAGTCCATCAATAACAGCAGTTCAACCAGGAGAAGAAGTCAGAATAAACTGTAAAACCAGCAGTGATGTGTATGCGTATGTGTGGAGTGGTAATCAGTTACATCGTTTAGCCGGGTACTCACAGAAACCTGGAGAAGCTCCTAAACTCCTCATATATAGAGCAACAACCCGTAATACTGGAACTCCATCTAGATTCAGTGGCAGTGGATCTGGCAGTGATTTTACTCTGACCATCAGTGGAGTCCAGACTGAAGATTCAGGAGATTATTACTGTCAGAGTTATCACAGTGGTCCAGTGTTCACACAGTGATAAAGAGTCGTACAAAAACCTCTGTCAGTCAGACGTCACAGTGACTGCACTGATACAGCTGAGAGAAACTGCAGCTGGGGGGGGGGGGGGGGGGGGGGGGGGGGGGGGGGGGGGGGGATTAATTGGGCTTAATCCCCGAATGTCAAAAGCCCTGAATCTTTTAGGTTTTTTTAAAATAACTTCAACTTTGTTTAATTTCCTCTCAGTCTTTCTGACTGGAGCGGCAAAAAATGAAACAAAAGCTCTATTACCGTGCGTGGTGGCGGACGGTAATGCATCGCGCATCACTCAGCTTGTTTGCCAACTGCTAATAAAAACTAACGAAGAAGAATATAAATCTTCTTCTTCGTCGTTGTCATCAGGGGCTGGCGGGCTGTTGTATGTTTCACCGGCGTCGTAGCGAGCTTACTGGCTAACCGGCTGAAGTTAATATGGACATAACGTTTTTTAAAGGACCTAACACTCGTAAAACCGAAACACACAGCTTGTATCAAATGCTAAGTTATCTCAGGGTATGTTTTACAGCTAATCTCGGCACATTAGTAGGATAAGAAGAGAGACTAATTGAGAAACATAGTGATAAAGAAGATTAGAAAGACATGAGAAAGTATATTTCCTCCTCCTGATGACAACAATTACAAGTACAGATGCATCAATATTGTAGAAAAGTTATTTGTCCCCCACTTACTTTAATTTAAAAAGTAAATATTTAATATATTTTACATTCATTACATACAAAGTAAAATATTTCAAGCCTTTTATTGTAAGTAGAGCAGCCTAAATTATTATGGCATGGATTCTGATGTAGCAAATTTGTCAGCTAAGTACAAACTAAACAGAACTGAACTCTTAAGATTAGTAATGATGTTTACACCAAATTCCAATTTTACCTATGTAGGCTAACTTAAAAATAGTCAGATAATGGTTGCCTCTTTTTAGTTGTTAGGGGTGAAAATGAGTCATCCTTAACATTTTTGGTGTTTTGGATTCACTACAGCTGGAGAACAATTAAATACAAAATAGGTTGTAGGCTCTACTGGGTGATTTTTTTTTTTTTTTTTTACTGAATAACTATCATCATTTTCCCAGATAGTGTATAGATTTTTAGGCATTCTATTATCTCAAACAGCCTGAAAAATAGTGCATTTAGCTGACGTAAATGGGAAAAAAATCTCCCCGGGGGAGTATGCCCCTGGACCCCCCTAGGTTTGGCCTAAGCCCCGAATGTTTACATCGTCTGGCTCCGCCCCTGTACAGTACATTTAATGAGTTTTCTATGGATCTGGAGGCCTGTATTGCAACATGTGACACTGGATTTGGGTTGGTGTAAAGGTGTGGTTGAATTGGCATAAATTTGCTTCTTAGCCAAACGTTCATAATGTATCAGATTGAATTAAAATATAGTTCTACAGAGAACACATCACCACCTGTTAATTTACAGTTCAGAAACAATTACTATTGTTGAATGGCAAATGTTGTAAAATACATTTCCCTAATCCAGCTGCTTTCCGAGTTCAACGTTCTTGTCAGTGTTATGATGTCATTGAAGTGATTCACATCTCATGAGTTGGCATAAGTTACATCTATAATGTACCAAAATGTTATTCAAAAACAAATTGTTCAGTTCAAAGACTGATCTACAGAGAACCTCGCCTGAAAATAGATCATTCCAAGAAAATCAATTATCGCGAATGGCATAAAAATAAATCTGTGACTCTATGTCAATGTTATGATGTATGAGTGTTCAATTCATTATGTAGAAAAATTACAACTGAAAATAAAATAAAATAAAAAAAAACATTCAAAGACTTTTCAAAGACCAATTTGTTTTAATTAACAGTGTATTCAGACATTACACAGATGTCAAATACTTACAACTTTGCTGAACACCAGAGTTTGTCTGGAACTGTAATTCTTTACATATACACATTGAAATGTTGTTGCACATACTGTACAACTGAAATATAAATATCACGGCCAAAACACTCTGATGGCCCCATTGGGTCCACTGCAACCCTGAGTCCCCCATACGCCTCTGCAGTGAGCGGGCCCTCTATTCCTGTAACCTGGATCCCAGATTCAGGCTCTTCAGGGAGGACACTGCTTTCCCAGTCACTCAAGGGGATGTTGATGTCCTATATGAATGAGACAAAAATATATTTTATATTGCTGTACATTTAGAAAATAATGGCTTCCCTTAAAGCTTAATATTACTGTGAGAATAAGAAACAATGACAAATGCTTCCTGGAAGGTCATTGACTATATCTCTTGTGATAGTTCTGTGTGAGTCCCTGCTTTGTGCTGAGCTGTGAAACTGTTCAAGGCTTTTAAAGAATTTCTTCACACCACATACACTGAAAAGTAATTTATATATATATATATATATATATATATATATATATATATATATATATACCTTAAAACTTCAAATAATAGCCGAGTCCCAAATAGACGCCCGTCTCTTTTACACGCCTGGTGTGGCTACAGGTTTGGATAAATAAAGGCCGGTCTCAAATAGAGGCATGGTCTGTTTTTAGTTTCAGGTTTTATTTAATCTTCTAAAACCCGTCAGATCGTCTGTTTGACAGGTCTATGGTGCAGATTGCGCACGCAAGAGAGCCCTGCGCATCTGGGCGCGAGCTGTTAATAGCGCAAGCAAGACAGGCAGAGAGAGTTAGGCCGGTGACACACTGGCTGCGTGGCGTGAGCGTGGCGTTTCTGTTGCGTGTCAGCTGCGTGGCGTTTTCCATGTCTTTGCACACCAGAAGCGTGTCTGACGCGGCGCTGCTGCTGCTAGGTGACATATGATAAGCCTCATTGATATATTTGACATATGGGGAGAGAGTTGTGGAAGGCCTATACTTCATATTAAACATAAATATATAGCAGCAAAGGCAACGTCGGCAGTGTTGACGGCAAAATAGGCAACATAATATTTCGTTCTGTATTGACAGGTGCAGTATTTGAAAATCGATAATATTTTTTTAAATTGCATTTATATTTGCATTTATGTCAAACCCTAGACACTTTCAAACATCAAAATGACATTTATTAATATGTATTCGTGTCAAAATGTCATATAAACATCTTTTCCTATTCAATTTTGCATGGAAACGCTTCCAAGACGCTTGCGTGTCGCGTGAAAAATAGGCGTCGGTTCTATTTCTAGCATGCACGCGTTTTCCGCGCGGCTCGAGCCGCGCCTGAGACGCGCGTGTCACGCAGGCAGTGTGCAAGCTCTAACCTGTTAACATGGGAGCCGAAATAAAAACGGACACGCCACGCAGCTGAGACGCTTACGCCACGCATCCAGTGTGTCACCGGCCTTAAGCGCCGCGTCGCGTCTATGACAACTCGAGGTATTGCACACCGGACGCGCACTTTGTCAGTTTATGGCCAGCAATATTGTTATGTTTAAGGACATTATGGAAGTAAGATCATGTCTGTACTATGTTTTGATTGTACTGTACAATTAAATACAATCTTCGTTGCTTAGTCTGCAGTCTGAATTCACTTGACCTCAGAGCGTCCGTTAACTGAATGAATTGAGAATATCACCTGAAAATCTGATAACATCAGCAATTTTCATTCAACCAGCTGATTTCTGTAAATTAATGTAAAACTAAATGTATATTGCAGCACAGGGTGAAGTCTCAACACTAAATTAAAGGCCTGTCTCATATAGTTGCCTGTCTCAAATACAAGCCGGTGCAGTTCGGCGATTTGGGAAAATAAAAGCCCGGGCTATTATTTGAAGTTTTACGGTATATATGAAGGTTGGAGAAGCTTGTCCAATCATACAATAATTTTCAGCTAAATTAAATGTTACAGACAATCATAAAACATTATAGGGCACCTCATCTTCCACAACTGATCTGGAGTCAGATGTCCTTCTGTACTTAGGGGATGATTGTCCCATCCGTCACGGAAAGTGTCCAGGTGACTTTGAAGTCGTGGAAAAAACTTGTAGTGGCAACAGAAGAGATGCATACGGTTAGACATATCCAGCTGTCCTTCTTCCTCTAGTTGATGAAGCACATGTAGTAGATGTTTGTGGCTGCAACCCAGACATCTCTCCAAAGCCTCTCTATTCTGTTAACAGAAGGATTGTTCATATTTATGTCTGTTTTGCATAATTTGTCATAGTTTCAGACTCATACATTCATACAAACACAACTGCTCACAGACGTGACCTGTTTTATGAATCCAGCGTATCATTAATAGTTTTGTGGATTGAACTCTTCGAGCTCTTACTCTCTAACCGAGTCAAAGACGATCTCAGCAGTCCAGAGGCTTCAGACCCTCACAGTGTTTCATTATAAACTGATGAATATGAACAAACCTCATCTCTCCATTAGTCCAGCTCTTCTGACTCATTTCAGAGAATAAAGTGTCAGACAGAGAAACTCATATTTGCATCATCAGGGTGATTGTGTTCCTCTCAGAATAGAGCAGCTCCATCAGCAGATGTTCAGCGTCCTCACAGGAGCTTCATGTTACTGGAATACACTACTTCTCTAGTTTCTGGAGATATACTGGGGTTACAAACCATCAAATAAAGTCTAATGTTTCTGTAGAAGACTACAGAATTACTGACATTCATCTCCTTTTCATACAACATTAACAATAATGTCATTTTGCTGATGAAGCAAAAACAGTGTCATCACCACAGTGTCATTTCTATCAAATCTCAAATTTTTACTGTGTTTAAAGGGATACTCCACCGTTTTTTTCATATTAAACTATGTTATTCCCTTAACTGAGACGAGTTTATAGTTATAGGATAGTTAAAGGATAACTATAATGTATGGCGGAATAGCACTTTTGGGAGTAGTTCGACTCAGCGCAGTAAAAAGTCACGCCTGAAAAATCCTCTCCCTCTCACTTCTGTCATTAGAAGTAGAACCAACGTGACCTTTTACTCCGCCGAGTCGAACTACTCCCAAAAGTGCTATTCCGCCATACATTATAGTTATCTTTTTTTACCCGCTTAGAAAAGCGCCACGTTTTATTTTGTGTCACCATACTTGGCCGTGTAACTACTCGTGTAACTGTTTTTAAATAGGGAAAACGTGGAGGTGTTTGGTCACTTCTAACTTCATCTCTGTTTGGTCCCTAATGAATGAACTGGGCTAAGCTAAGTGCTATCAAAGTGTCGCCGCGCGCCAGAGCGATTAAGTGCACGCACTGAGACGAGAGAGGTATGTAATAACTCGTCTCACTTAAGGGAATAACATAGTTTAATATGAAAAAAAGGTGCAGTGTCCCTTTAAGCTCATGGTCTTTCGTCCTGTGTTTGTCAGATCGTTGTGGGATTTATTCCCTGTGCAGTGTGGTCTTCGTTGGTGTTCCCGGTTCCCGTTTGGAGTTCGTGTTGAGTTCTGTCTGCCTGTCTTCGTCCAAGGATCCTGTCTCGTCTCTTCACATCACGGGCTCGTGTTTGTGTTCCTGTCAGCCTGCCTCGTCTAAGGATCTCATCTCTTCTCATCACGCCACGGAATTCGGGTTGCCCATCTGCCCCCTGCGCTACCAGGGATTATTGGACTGTGTGTTTGATTTCTCCTTCTACGTGTTCATTCAATGAATCTGAGTTCTTGCAGTTGCATCTTCTGTCTTCATTGAAACGTTACAATGTCTTAACAAATGTCAGTAGACCGGGAAGATTTTAAAACGAGTCGTTCATTCATAAATACGTAAAATCGCTGTGAAAATACAGATTGGAAGTCAAAAGGGCTACATAAGGTCTATACAGTGAATCATTTTGCAAATCAATTGGTTCAATGGTTTCTAAAAGCTTTGTTTCTCTCATCACTAGAGCAACACTATGTTGGTTCATTTTTAAATTGATAACAGCAGACTATGCGGTTGCACTTTATTTTACAGTATGTGCACTTACATGTACTTACAATGTACAAAGAAAAGTACTGGGTAATGTAAGGTAACTGCATGGGTTCAGGTTTAGTACCTAGTTATTACCCAGTTATTTCAATTACTATAATAAGTGCATAGTAAGAACATGGGGAACAGGGCTGTAAAATAAAAAGCACTGACTATGCAATATTGTTTAGTATGGAATGATAAAATACAGTTCAATTATCAAGCAATCTCATTGGCTACAGGATCAGCAGAGGCCAATCAGCTTGTGTAATTTGGTAATGATGTGATTGCTTACAGATTACTCGTCCATGAATCCTGAAAAAAGTATCACAGGTGAAAAAATAAAAATAAAATATTTCTAACATTGATAATAAATGATGTTTTATTAACAAGGTTCGGGAGGAGCACGTTCAGATAATTAACACAAGTGGAGAGCACTCAGCAATCAATGGTAAGAGGTGTATATATACTCAGCAGTCTCACCTCATTCCATTGACAGTTTTGCAGCATGTAGCCCGGCAGTATCGTCCTAACAGGTCCGAATCGAGCAATTCCCGTCCGATGAATAATCTCTCGTCTTTGAAGAACCTCTGCCGCAATCCTCTGACCAATATCGCGGGCGTCAGGCTTAACAAACGGGATCATAACCGCGGGCGAAACATCCGCGATCTCCTTCCGCGTATTTCTCTACACCGGTCCATACAATAATTCCCGCCATAGAGAAATGGTTAGTAAGGCAATGCCGCCCTCTTCACGCGAGGGAAAGGGTCTTCCTCCTTCGTCAGGCCGCCACAGCAGGCCCTAAAGTAAGTTTCTGTACAAATGATTTACTGTCATACAGTAGGTCGCACGTTACGTGCAGATTGATCACAGAATCATTAAGAACCTATCGTTAACACTGTCCTGCAATTTATCTGCAAAATCTCGTAAATCTATTTAAAAAAAAACAAAACAAAAAAACAAAAAAAGTGTGTAGGCTATACAAGCAATGTGTTTCATGCCAAGAGTTTAGTAATCCTTAATTGAAACACAGTTAAATAAATACAAGATGCCTACATTTATGCAAGCTTCGTCTTTTACCGTCTCTTTTGTACTTAACTAAATAAACTTCAGACAATCAAAATTGTTCTAAACGCAAACTGTTATCTTTGCTCGGTCACTTAAACTTCAATGTGCATAATCCTGCAAGGATTTCATCTCGCCTCCTTTTTCTCGCGTCTTTGATCTAAAGCACAAGAAGACGAGCGTCGGCCCGCTAAGCCCCACTCTCCTCCTCCCTTTGTTCAGCCACACACCGCAGGAGCTCAGTTCTCCAGGTAAGTTTATCCACTGCTGCAGCAGTGATATCTCCTCTGGTCCTGGAGGAGCTCAATTTCTCTGGCAAAATTTTCTCTAATATTGCAACAGTAATGTCTCCTCCGCTCTCACTAGAGCTCTGTTTCTCTGACTAATCTTCTCCACTGCCGCAGCAGTGATGTCTCCTCTGCTCCCACTGGAGCTCTTTTACTCTGGCTAAATTCTCCACTGCCGCAGCAGTGATGTCTCCTCTGCTCCCACTGGAGCTCTTTTACTCTGGCTAATGTCTCCACTGTCACAGCAGTGATGTCTCCTCTGCTCCCATTGGAGCTCTTTTACTCTGGCTAAATTCTCCACTGCCGCAGCAGTGATGTCTCCTATGCTCCCACTGGAGCTCTTTTACTCTGGCTAAATTCTCCACTGCCGCAGCAGTGATGTCTCCTATGCTCCCACTGGAGCTCTTTTACTCTGGCTAAATTCTCCACTGCCGCAGCAGTGATGTCTCCTATGCTCCCACTGGAGCTCTTTTACTCTGGCTAAATTCTCCACTATCACAGCAGTGATGTCTCCTATGCTCCCACTGGAGCTCTTTTACTCTGGCTAATGTCTCCACTGTCACAGCAGTGATGTCTCCTATGCTCCCACAGGAACTCTTTTACTCTGGCTAAATTCTCCACTGCCACAGCAGTGATGTCTCCTCTGCTCCCACAGGAACTCTTTTACTCTGGCTAATAATCTCCTCCACTGCCACAGCAGTGATGTCTCCTCTGCTCCCACTGGAGCTCTTTTACTCTGGCTAATCTTCTCCACTGCCACAGCAGTGACGGCTCCTCTGCTCCCACTGGAGCTCTTTTACTCTGGCTAATGTCTCCACTGCCACAGCAGTGATGTCTCCTCTGCTCCCATTGGAGCTCTTTTACTCTGGCTAATGTCTCCACTGTCACAGCAGTGATGTCTCCTCTGCTCCCACTGGAGCTCTTTTACTCTGGCTAATCTTCTCCACTGCCACAGCAGTGATGTCTCCTATGCTCCCATTGGAGCTCTTTTACTCTGGCTAATGTCTCCACTGTCACAGCAGTGATGTCTCCTATGCTCCCACAGGAACTCTTTTACTCTGGCTAATCTTCTCCACTGCCACAGCAGTGATGTCTCCTATGCTCCCATTGGAGCTCTTTTACTCTGGCTAATGTCTCCACTGTCACAGCAGTGATGTCTCCTATGCTCCCACTGGAGCTCTTTTACTCTGGCTAATCTTCTCCACTGCCGCAGCAGTGATGTCTCTTCTGTAGTACTTCTCTATTAAAGAGCACTCAATCTCCTCTTTCTCTTCTTTCCTGTCTCCTCTTTCTGTCCAGCGAGCATTGGTCTCACAGCGGACGGAGTGAGAACTTTCCCAGTAGAGCACTTACGTTTTCTCTTTCATCCAGCGAGCATTTGGTCTCACAGCGGATGCAGTGTGAGAAAATCTCCTGGGCAAGCACTCATTTTCCTCTTTTCCATTTCCTCTCTCTGTCCAGCGAGCATTTGGGCTTAGCGGAAAAGCGCAAATCCTCCCGATCGGTCATTGTAAAACTACAACCGCTCCCCGTTCGCAGACCAACAGGGGACCGTCAGTCCAGGCAGTGAGCCACCATTACGGGCCTCCCCGGTCAAGCATCCAGGCCCCTTATCGAGATGCCAGCCCGCCAAACTCGGCACTCATTTGGGGGGTCTTTAGTCCGGCGGCTGTCCTCTGCTCTTTAGCCTTTTGGGGGGAGTACTCTGGGTTCGGGCCGAACTCCGAGCTCGGAGCCCTCCCTCCGGACAGCACGCCAAATACGCATTAAACCTTACCCCTTCAAATTATATGTAAGTGTGAACTCGTGAAATGATGTTTTATTAACAAGGTTCGGGAGGAGCACGTTCAGATAATTAACACAAGTGGAGAGCACTCAGCAATCAATGGTAAGAGGTGTATATATACTCAGCAGTCTCACCTCATTCCATTGACAGTTTTACAGCATCCCTCCACCACCCCTTCTCCACGCTTCTAGTCCTAAACACTTACATACGGGGGGAGTACTCTGGGTTCGGGCCGAACTCCGAGCTCGGAGCCCTCCCTCCGGACAGCACGCCAAATACGCATTAAACCTTACCCCTTCAAATTATATGTAAGTGTGAACTCGTGAAATGATGTTTTATTAACAAGGTTCGGGAGGAGCACGTTCAGATAATTAACACAAGTGGAGAGCACTCAGCAATCAATGGTAAGAGGTGTATATATACTCAGCAGTCTCACCTCATTCCATTGACAGTTTTACAGCATCCCTCCACCACCCCTTCTCCACGCTTCTAGTCCTAAACACTTACATACGGGGGGAGTACTCTGGGTTCGGGCCGAACTCCGAGCTCGGAGCCCTCCCTCCGGACAGCACGCCAAATACGCATTAAACCTTACCCCTTCAAATTATATGTAAGTGTGAACTCGTGAAATCAGCATATTAGAATGATTTCTGAAAAATCATGTGACACTGAAGACTGGAGTTATGGCTGTTGAAAATCCGGCTTTGCATCACAGAAATAAATTATATTTTTAAAGGGGGGGTGAAACACTCATTTTCAGTCAATCTCATGTTAATCTTGAGTACCTATAGAGTAGTATTGCATCCTTCAAATCTTCAAAAAGTCTTTATTACTTTTATTATATTTATAAAAGAAAGATAGGCTGTACCGAGTCTTTCCGGAAAAAAAACGAGCGGCTGGAGGCGTGCCGTGTGGGCGAAGCTAAAGCTGTGCTTACGCGCCGAGCTAACAACACAGAGACATTTGAAGCAGACAAGCAGTTTTACTCACCGCCCGGTTCCAACCACGACCGCGAACCTTTATCATTGTGACTGCTCGATCCTTAAGCATTATACGATCTGCAAATCCGTCGATCTGGGCTTTGTTTATAAAACAATCATCGTCGAAATGCAGGGAACAAACAGTCTTGCACAACTCCGTTTTTGCTCTGGAAAAACAAACTCCATCCACTGGTCCCTTAACGCTGGGTTCTTTGGGAATCTGTGCAGGGTTGTCTTGCCCTGGCAACCAAAAACCCACTTCTTTGGTGACGTTGACTTCCCTGAAGCCTTGGTTATACTTTCGCCTGGCTCCGCAGCGCGAGTCTCCGCAGACTGCGCGCGCACCTCCCCAAACGGACGAGGCGTTTATACTTGATGCGCTCGCCGTTGTACTATTCTTTGAAACGACAGGGGGCGACTCGAGTAATTGTCCTCTAAAACATCAGGAATCAGAGGTGAGAAGAAGAAAGCTACACACGTGACAATGTTTATTTTAGTACACCACCACCAATACCACACTACAAAAAGAATCGTGTAAAACCCAGTAAACCCTGAGATTATTACTCGTGACAATAAAACAAAATATATGGATATGAGAATGTGTATACCACATAACTAAATTAACGATCTCTTACATATTTTCTAATTTCACTAAACATTTTATTAAGTTTCGTGAACATTTTTATTAAACATGGACCTTATGTTCATTAAAAATACTTTTTATGCTATTGTATGCTCATTTTTTAAATGTAAGCAACTCATTTAGACGTGCAAACTGGGTGCCGGTGTGGTGAGAAGTTCGAGCTCGGCCAGATTCGGCTCGAAGTCGTTCATCTTCGGATGCGGCGCCGCGCGCGTTGTTACAAAAAATGTCGCGCACACCGCCAGGCGAAATTGGGTCTTGGACGTTCATCTGCACATCCTCAGTGTCTCAGGAGTCACAATAAAAATACAAAATAAAGTCATGATTCTGTAACTCTAGTGTATATTAGTTTGTTATCAGCACAAGCTGTTGTAAATCCTGCCCACTTCTTTGCATTGTCAGCACATGCTTCAGTGCTCTGAGAGTGTTTATAGTGCTGTGAGTTTAACACTTCATGACTGAGAGCAGAACAGAACACACTCTTCATCATCACACAAGACTAAACTACAGCAATGAACACAATCAACATCTTCATCTGGACCATTGCACTGTTTATTCAAGGTTTGTGTAATACAGCTTTTATAATGATTATTAGTTCTCTAAAAAGGTGAAATATGTATGTTTATCATATACTCTATATCATCATAGAATTTTAATTTTTGTTTGTGTTTTCTTTCAGAGTGTAGAGGACAGATCACTGTAACTCAGAGTCCATCAATACCAGCAGTTCAACCAGGAGAAGAAGTCAGAATAAACTGTAAAACCAGCAGTGATGTGTATTTGTATAGTGGTAATCAATATTACTTAGCCTGGTACTCACAGAAACCTGGAGAAGCTCCTAAACTCCTCATATATTGGACATCAACCCTTAATACTGGAACTCCATCTAGATTCAGTGGAACAGCAGGTTCTGGCAGTGATTTTACTCTGACCATCAGTGGAGTCCAGACTGAAGATACAGGAGATTATTACTGTCAGAGTTTACACTATCCAAACAGTAAATGGGTGTTCACACAGTGATAAAGAGTCGTACAAAAACCTCTGTCAGTCAGACGTCACAGTGACTGCACTGATACAGCTGAGAGAAACTGCAGCTGCTGATGGAGGATCACAAACTACACAATATCAATGTTTAGTTCAAAGTTTCTAAAGACTTAAAAAATGAATTCATTCATTGAGTAAATATACATTTATCTGTAGTAATATATTTGATATGAAATAAGAGTTAGAGCTGATATTGATTATGGCACTGGGATGTTTTATAGTTAGTGTTTCAGATCACAGTATGAGAGCGATGCGGAGTGAAGCAGAAACACCAGCTGTTTTTAATGTGTTTTCTCTCACTCCAGGATTGATCTCAGTGGTTTCTTTCATCAGTGGTCGTGGAAATAATATACATACTAACTAATCAGATTTGGTCTGAAAGGAAAGTTAGAAAGTTGTTGCTTATAGAACTGTTATATAAAGTAATATCACATTCACAGTCGTGCTGCTCTTCATGTCTATGGTAGAATCACAGGCGTGCTGATATTCAGTATAACTGCACTCTTGATCATGTGACACTGCTTAAATGTGGCAGGAGGAAAGAAAAAACAGCGCAACACCTTCACACATTTAAAGACAACTTCAGCAAGGGCATTTGACCCTAATAAGATATGGTAATGTCTATTTGCATTAATTTAAAATAGCATTAGATGAAAATAATTTTTAGTAATAAGTGTAAATAGTATTTAGATGCTAGATGAATGTAAGATATTTATACTTATATGTATACTATATTTTATACTTATTTTCTAAAACAGTACTTTATGAAACAGTGTGTAGGCCTAACATAACAACATATTCAGTGTATGTGATTAATTAAAGTCATAAATGGATGCTGTCTTATTGGGATTGTATGTAAAATAAACACCTGATATTCAATGGCAATAGGGAAAAGAATGAGATCATTCAAACTTCGGTCGGTCTCGTCAAAAGCTTTATCCTCTGTTCTTCCTCTCCACAATATCTGTCAATCTTGAGTCTTTTATAATTCTGCCTGGCTCAACCAGACGATGGTGGGTGGAGTTACTGTTACAGTTTTTATTATTGCTAATGTAGCCAATGAGAATAATCTCTCTCTGGGGCGTGCCTTATTTTCCGTCGCCTATAAAGATCGCTTTGGGTGTGGAAGGAAGGTGCGTCTACTAGTCACGGGTGACGTCATCCATTTCCGGCGTGTCGCGGGAGTGTTTTGTCTGGTAAGGAGCTGCAGTCGCGGCTGTATTCCTGAACGTTTGAAGTGAACTGGGTTTTATGTACTTATTTGGCTCACGTATTTCTCTAGTGTGGACTGAGGAAGTCTGCGGTAGTGATGGCAAAATGAGGCTTCCTGAACCACTGAGACCTCGCAGGCCATTGCTTCAGCTAAAGGTTCATTACTCGAAGCTTCATTCAGCATTGCTCACTAGTGACACCTAGCTACTGTGCAAAGAAATAGCAGACAAATTAATTCATTCTGAACCAGTGTCGCGCCCCCCCCTCCCTCCCTAATTTTATAAAAAATGCTTTTATAAATAAAAATATTTATTTGTAATGTAAATATATTTATATTTAAATGTATATTTTATAAAAATATTTTTATAAATAAACAATATTTATTTATTTATTTTGTACTCACTGTTGATGTTTGTAACCTTTCATTTGCAATAATAAAAAGACATGATCAGACATTTGTCCATTACTGTGTATAATATAAAATATGTATCTTTCTCTGTCTGAATTTACTTGAGTCACACACCAGAGTCACACACACAGTTCATTAATTATTCATAAATTGTTTGGATAGGGACAGTATGAACAACAACAGTGACACTGTTGAGTGCAGTGCTTATGTTAGAGGGAGTGTAATAATTTATTAATTTAACAGATTATAGATAACAGATTAAAGTAAACTGCAACAGAATAGTCTGGAAGGAAGGAAAATAAAAATAGATTTTTTATTGAGAAACAGAATTATTTCAAGTGTGTTGGGGTTTAGACGATTCCTCTTCTTGGACAAAATCTCTCTAGCCTGGGAAAATATCCTTTCACAAGGAACAGAGGATGAAGGGGAACGTAAAAATGGCAGTGGTACAAATGAGGACACTGATGCTTCTGTTGAGCCCAGACAGGGGAGGATTCCCTCTTTCTTGCTGGCTCCATTACCAGGAAAAAGGAAGAGTCACAAAAAGCAAACAAATCCAAAAGGGCAATCCAAATCAAAAAGCAGTCCAGTCCAGATCCAAAAATCCAGAGCAATCCAAATAATCTTATCTAATTAATATAACAAGACTATAATATAGCCCTACTATAATAATAATATACTATAACTATTCTAACCTGATAATGTAATAATATACAGCCCTAACACATATGACACAATAACGACAATGACAATGATAGTTTTCTAACTCTCTGACAGACACTACTACAACTGATTCTACTACTGCTGACAACACCCACAAGGAGGCGCGAGTTTCGAATTTAATCCGGAAGCGACACTCGGACCGAACCGATGACGTAGCCACACAAACCGAGGCCTCGTTTGTCATTAGTCACGTGATTTTCACGTTAACAACACAAGCCTCGAATCGCGGCTTCATCTGGCACGCCCACTTTTTCTCGACACACGCTCCGACGCCTCGGTTCAAATGTCACATCACTAGTCTGCGGTACAACGCAGGTGGTAACCGGTCGATTTTACGTCCTGGAGTTTAAATGCCCTGTACATCACAAGCAGTTTAAACCGGTAGGTTGTTAATTTTACTGTTTGTTGCACTACGGTTCTGAATTGATCATTTTAAATTATTTATTTTTCTAGTTTACAGACGGAGGGAGGAACATTGCAGTGGGTTTCTCGTCAGGGTTTTTGTTACTGTCTTATGCTGAATGATATATTCCTGATTATCGTTCGGTATTGTGCTGCATACGGTCACGTTACAGACTCTCGTCTCACGGTGCTTTGCCAGCTCGACTGCAGGAATGGATGTGTAATCTACCGCGAACTGCATTCACGTGCTGCTGTGGTACTGGTGTTTATTCCTGTTTAAAGCTGGACACTCGCAACATCAGCTGTCTGGTAGCCTGGCGTGCTGCAGATTCGATACAATGGCCTAACGTTACTCTCGCTTTGAGACATCAAATGGTTTAACCATCCAGCAGTCATCTTGATCTAGTTTCTCTTGGAGTGGTGTAACGCTATAATTTGATTTATTCATTGCTTATTTTGTCTTGATTTCTTTCTTTGTGTATGTGAACCCATTGCTTTAAAATGTTTAGTATTATTTTGTTTTGTTTTTCTTAGAATTTATTATTTTGTTGTGTCAACCTAGTTCCTGTGAACTAGTTGTAAACCGATCACTTTCTTTTTTTTACTTGGATTTGTGAATTTGTATTTCTTTATTTTTTTTGGCCATCCACCGCTTCAGTGAACTGGTCTCTTAGTGGATGGCAACCAGACGTGTGTAATTGCTGTTAACCCATTGAGTACTGTTTTTAAGAATGTATGCAAGGGTATGTCTGATTGTAGGTTTAATGTGTAGTTCTGCTTCCTCTCCAGTTGTTGGGGTGATCAGGATCCGTGTCTGTGTGGACGAGCCTCTCTCTCTCTGTTTGGTGGTGGTCTCTTCCGATTGCAATGTTCCACATTTGTGGTCTGAAGTGTGAGTGCACGAGTGTTTGCTGTGTCATTTTTCAGAGAATGAGCAAGTAGTCCCCAGCTCTGGAGTGGAGGCAGAATTGTGTGTATGTTTATTTGCATATTTATACACATATATTAATAGTGCCTAAATAAAAACTGTAATTTTGTATTTCATCTGTCTCGGGTCTTATCTCAGCTGCAACCGAACCTGTGTGCTTTAAGTTAATCTTATCAGGCGATTCCCCAGTAAATTTGCCTCCGGGGTGGCGTAGTCGGGTATCTTAGAGGGGTAGAGCTTAAGTGTGCCTTTTGGGGGTGAGGCAACTCTCTCCCTGGTGTAAACTTTCAAATTCATGCCCATTCAAAACTAACACGGATGCCACATTAACATACTTTTGTCCAATCTGTCACATTTTCAAAACTCTAAACACAGTTAGCAAAACATCCGTCTGTTGTGTTCATCAACACAATTCATCCTGTTTTCATACAACAGATTTCCTATCACGCAAATTTTCTTTTCATACAAGCTATTTCCAATACCAAAATCATGGATCTTTCTGGTCTTAATTACAAATGCTTAAACACAGCATGTCAGAAATCAAGACCTGATGTTCTAAACCTTAAATACAGTAGTACTGAATTAGTACTGAAATAATACAGTTACAAGTTTACTACTAGTACATTGATATTAGTTACTACATAAAGTATACATAAAATATACTTGAACATTACTTAAGTATACTTAATGAAATGAACCTGAAGTATACTTCTTTTTTGTAAGGGAGACACAGGTTTACACACAACAAGGCTTTAATGTTGTCAAAAGCATTCTGTTCTTAGAATTGTTATTACTATGTTTCTTGTTGTATTTGTATTTGTATATGTGCACTGGAAGCTTCAGTACCAAGAAAAATTCCTTGTGTGTGCAAGCACACTTGGCAATAAAGCTCTTTCTGATTCTGATTCTGATAATAGCCGAGATATTTGCTGACAAAGGGCGCACCTGACCCTGTTTCATCTGTTCACCTAAATAGGTCAACGTTGCTTTCCCAATCTCACATTTAGCAAGATTAAGTGTTAGGGATGCCTTATCTAGATGCTTAAACACAGTTTCTAATAACGATTCATGCTCAGACCAACTTTGTGAATAGACAATCAAATCGACCAACATAAGGATTGAGTTAGGAACATCAACAAGTACTAAATTGACCAAATCTTTGAAATGGAGCAGTGGCATTTCGCAAGCCAAACGCCATAACGTTATATTGAAAAAAGCAATCTGGTGTTACGAAAAGCTGAAATTTCAGATGCCCTAGGTCAAAGGAACCTGCCAGTATCCTTTAAGTAGGTTGAGTTTACTGACTGTCTAATTCTGATTTCTGCACTAAGAGACACGGGGAACTCCAGGGAGTAACACTAGGACTGGCCAATCCTTTCTCCAACAAGTACTGAGTCTCCTGTTTCATTACAGCTCTTTTAACAGCATTAATCCTATAAGGGTGCTGTTTAATTGGCTGTTCATTACTTACTTGAATATTGTGTTGAAGCACTTGTATAATCAGTCTCACACTTTTTCTCTAGGATCTCATATGGTCCAGAAAATCGTGCAGATAATGCAGATCCAAGTAAGACCAATACTTGATCACCAACTGCAAAAGATCTATCCAAAACACGTTTGTCATAACACACTTTTATCCCCACCTGAACTTTAGAGAAAGATTCTCAGGCTAGAGTACAAGCTTTCAGCAGTCGTTCAAGGAACTTACTTGCATAATCTAGCACATTTGTTTCCTCATCATTCTCAATGCCTAACATCCTCTCTTTCAGAGCTTTCAGAGGCCGTTTCACCGTATGCCTGAAGACTAACTGATGGATTAAGCTTGAGAGATTCCTGCACAGTTTCTTGAATTGAAAATAAAAGCAATGAACCCCTTCATCCCACTCGTTTCCTGTCTCAATGCAATATTTCCAAAACATTGCTTTTACGGTCTGGTGGAACCTTTCTAACATTCCCTGACTTAGGGGATGATAAGCGCTAGATATACGGTGTGTAATATTTAGCGACTTCAAAACTTGTGAGCACAATTTAGATAGAAAAATTGGTTTTGACTGATCAGTCTGATCAAAACTGAATAGTTTGTATAACCCAGGAGTATTCAATTTAAGAAGTCCGGTCTCTGTATTTCCTTCCCAGCGGAGGTCCGGACAATACTTTTTTGGAACAGTTATGCATTTCAATCGAGGCAGCCGTGGTACTTCGTAACCACTCAACACCTAAACACTCAAAATGGTCATCAAAGATGAGAATCTTGGGCCCAGACGGCCAAAACAGTGGTGTCTAAGAATTTTTCCCAAAAATGCATCCAAAAAAGTTAATATTTCTCCCAACTGGATATGAATATAAAAAAGTTAGATCAGATGTTTTAACAGCCAATTGTATTTATTTATTTATTTATTTTAAATTTAGACACCTTTATGTATGGCACATAGAAGGCCTTAGGACTGAGAAAACACGCTGGGGGTGCAGGTTTACCTCTTAACCCTCTGGGGACCACAAACGCGCCTGCGCGTTTTGCTCGTTTTTTTTTTTTTAGCAATGAAAATAAACACTAAATGCTCTGTTAATTTTGATCTTTCATTTTCGTGTAATACATCAATCGATCCTGTTCAGTTTCTATTTTTTTTCTGTATACTCACAATAAAAATAAAGTGTTTTGCTTTTTGACAAATAAAGAAAAATTAACATGATGCGATTTCTGCCTTCTCTCTGTCAGTAAACTCCCATTTGAAACGCGTTCGAAAATGATCTATAACTCCGCGAAAATTCAGTCAAACAGGCAAACAGACCCACGGGCATAAAGCTTGAGATCGCATCTTTTAAATGAAGTAATTTATATAAAAAACAAATATTCTCAGCTTCTGTAATCTGTATAAAAAGAGAGCGACTCCTGTCAAGCTCATTACGAGCTAATTCACAGTAATGTGACCACTCCCCGGAGAGTGCGTGCTATTCAAACGCAAATTCTGAGAACTATTTCAGAGCTGTGAAACGCCCACATCAGCTGTAAACAAAGCGCGTCGCGACTCCTCGCGAGTGAGACATTATAGCCTACCTTATGGAGAAAAGATTCCTCAGAACAGTGCTGATGAGGAGCAATATCTCCTGAAATGAGGAGCAGATTCCGCTGAGGAGTGAGGTAGGCTGTTTTCTTTTCTCACGTGTGGAATAACGTTATGGAATAACGTTAGTGTAGGCCTATGTAAACCGCAAAAAGATGAATCGCATTTCTATAATATGACTCGCCTTTCTGTGAGATGAATGAAGGGGACATATTTGTAAAGACTGTTTAGCCTAAATATGAATCGCGCGTCTGTGTGTGAAAGAATAAACTGCTTTGCTATAGCCTACTGAGATGAGTAAAAATCGACTGGAATATGTTGAAATAAAATGTATTTGTATAAGCAACGTATTAAACTGCAAAAAAAATACTATTTTTGTCAAAAATAAAGTCATAGACTAAGATGTTAGATGTTCCAATGTTGGCTATATTCAAACTAATGAATACATATGATAAAATGTAGGCCTATAATCTTTTTTTTTTTTACAAAGAAAGAGTACACTTGAAATATTGTTGAAATTGTAATTATTGTTGTAATTGTAACATTTTTAATAAAATAGCAAAACATATTTACAAGAGAGATGTAAGCGAAATCTTAAATGGTCAATATAAGTCTTCTTCTAAATACATCTTTTGTCCTTGCATTGTGGCTCAGTCAGTGTCACACCTGAATGAATGGCTCATTATGCAGAGTGGGTGGGACATTCATAATCTAAGGTGTAAACTACTCCTCCCCCTCGCATATTGGCTTTCCAAGCAAAACCTGTTTTACACCATTTAAATCGTATTTTTTTTTTGTGAACGATAAAGCAAGACTATTTTTACATCATTTTGAAGCTAGAACTCAAAGGGACAACATCCATTAGTCAAAAGTCTTGTGGACACATATTTAATATGTGTTTTGTGGTCTTAATTCAGCAACTTTCATTTTAATTTTTTCCAATAACCACGCATAAACATTATTCTCTTAAAAATACAAACATCTACATACACGTTGCTCGCATATTATGGTAGCCCTGTTTGTGCTATATAGAGTGAATTTACACCTTTGCCATTAACATGTTTATAAATAACTGAAAAAAACACAAATGTCAAGGCATGTCAGAACATCTCAAGGACCCCAAAAACAGCTTGGTCCCCAGAGGGTTAAGAACAGTATGGACCATTTTTATATTTTTCTCAAAGCAATAAACTACTAAAACAAACAACATAAAACATCATGAGGTTCATGATGAGAGTTTTGATTATTATATTATGTATGTTGTTTGTTTTAGTTAAACAGAGATTCACAATCAGTAGTGATGGCGGTTCATCTAGTGGAAGTGTAGCAGTGATGATGGTCACATGACTGAATATGGACACAGAGATGGACGTTCATCTGCACATCCTCAGTGTCTCAGGAGTCACAATAAAAATACAAAATAAAGTCATGATTCTGTAACTCTAGTGTATGTTAGTTTGTTATCAGCACAAGCTGTTGTAAATCCTGCCCACTTCTTTGCATTGTCAGCACATGCTTCAGTGCTCTGAGAGTGTTTATAGTGCTGTGAGTTTAACACTTCATGACTGAGAGCAGAACAGAACACAATCTTCATCATCACACAAGACTAAACTACAGCAATGAACACAATCAACATCTTCATCTGGACCATTGCACTGTTTATTCAAGGTTTGTGTAATGCAGTTTTTATAATGAATATTGTTTCTCTTGAAATGTTAAATATTTTTATCATATACTGTATATCGTTATTTATATCATTTTCATTTTTGTTTGTGTTTTCTCTCAGAGTGTAGAGGACAGATCACTGTAACTCAGAGTCCATCAATAACAGCAGTTCAACCAGGAGAAGAAGTCAGAATAAACTGTAAAATCAGCAGTAATGTGTATAATAATAATTACTTAGCCTGGTACTCACAGAAACCTGGAGAAGCTCCTAAACTCCTCATATATCTGACATCAACCCGTAATACTGGAACTCCATCTAGATTCAGTGGCAGTGGATCTGGCAGTGATTTTACTCTGACCATCAGTGGAGTCCAGACTGAAGATACAGGAGATTATTACTGTCAGAGTTTACACTATATCAGTAGTAGCTGGGTGTTCACACAGTGATAAAGAGTCGTACAAAAACCTCTGTCAGTCAGACGTCACAGTGACTGCACTGATACAGCTGAGAGAAACTGCAGCTGCTGATGGAGGATCACAAACTACACAATATCAAACCTTTCACAGACTTTATTCATTTATTATGATGTAAGTAAACATGTAACATTTAATCTCATATCCCTTAACTGGACACAAATGTGGAGAAAATGTGAGTGGAGCTTGTTCTTGTAAAACTTCTTGTTCTTGTAAAGTGACTCAATTGTAATAATTGCACTTCCATCCTTCACATCTTGATATCACTGAGTTCCCTCTGTCAGCGAGAGAGTTTTCCTGCACTTCATCTAGAAAGAGAAATTTCACACTTCACATCAGAAGGCCTACTCTCTCATCCCTGCATAGAAAGACACACGTACAAATGAGACGCTAAAATTAAAATGATTAAAAGCACCATTTTTAAGGAAAATCACACTGATGCACATTTATGACAGAAACCCTTGACAATGTTCTAAAACCATAAATGCAGTGAATATGATACAAATTAAGAAAAATATAATGAGTGTTAATATAATGTAAAAACGTTATTGTAATAATGATAAACTTTCTCGTAATTATGACTTAACATCTAATGATAACAAGAAACTTTCTCATAATAATGACTTAACATATCATAATATGATGGACAGGAGTCATAGTCCCATACTCCATTTCAATGAAGGCATTCAACTGTGCTCTCAGAGTTACAGTTATATTCATAAAGAGCCTTCGAGTCCCACCAGGTGTAATCCACGTTTAGAGAGTTGGGTCACTCTCCCACTCTTTACTGTAGATACAACTGTATATTTATGCCACTTTGACACACTGATCACTCGAATATACAGCTACAAATGATCTCACTAAAAACCCGTCAGTCATGAATGATCACGTCTGATTGCTGATCTCTGATTGGATAAAAGTGCTGCTCATCTGTGACATCATCACCAACACCAGTCAACTCTGCGGTTATTTATTTTGACACACTACATGATATTTGTGGAAGTGCCAGTGAATTTCACATGATCGTTGATTGTTTATTATTAATTTATGTTTAGGATGGGAAATGTTTAATATTGGTAACAATTTAAAGGTGAACTATAATACCCATTTTCACATGATGTAATATAAATCTCTGATGTCCTCAGAATGTGTCTGTGAAGTTTCAGCTCAAAATACTATCCAGATCATTTATTATAGCTTGTCAAAGTTGCCCCTTTTTGGGTGTGAGGGAAAACGCTCTGTTTGTGTGTGTGTCCCTTTAAATGCAAATGAGCTTCTGCTCCGCCTCCGTTCAGAAGAGGCCGATCCTTCACACGAGCTTCAGAGACTGGATCAACACAACAGCTGAATTTCTCTCAGGCTAAATGTCAATAACACCCAGTAGCGAGTGCAGACTCACATGTTTGAGCCGGAGTCAGACACAGATGGAGAGATCAGGAAGAGACTGCAACTGTTAGGCTCAATCCCAATTCACCCCTTGCCCCTACCCCTCCATTTTCTAGGGGTAGGGTGTCCCAATTCTTGTTGCGATAGAGGGGTAGGGTGAAGGGGTAGGAGACCTTCGGCTACAACGTAGTCTAATATGGTGATTTTCTTCAAAACAATCATAAAAAAAGAGATCGTTAATTTAGCCGGTTGCATGTTGTCTCGGTAGCCAGCGCTACTAATGTTAGTTACCTGGTAACGTTAATGAAGCTATGTTTTTAATTTTTAATTGGTGAGTTGTTAAATAACTTGATGTGTGATATAAGTTTAATGTAAATGCAAAGCCCTAGGTTCACTTCACTGGTATTAGCAGGAAAAATTGTTCTCACTCGTCACAGAAGTCAGTCAAAAATCCTTAAACAAGTGCGAGTTTAATCAAAACATAAAATTACAAAAATATACAAAATCCTGTTGGCTCCTGTAGCCTATCCTATGATTTCATTTGTTAAACCTTTAACTTGTGTTACCTTAAACGTTTAAACACGAGTTTTATCCTTAAATGACAGACCAAATGGTAAGAAAACTGTTTCTCCTTTTTTCTGTGCACAAACTTTTTCAAGTTCAGTATTCCGCCCCCCAGTGGGCGTAACCATTAAAGAAACAGAACAGAAATTATACATCAGAAAACACAGGAAATATCAGAATTCAAAGAAAGATACAAATATGATACCTTCAGTTAGTGCTTAAAATCAGTTCAAATCAACACTCCAAACAAACAATACTACAATACAAATTATTGAAATATTAATTTGGCTCTTACAGTAACCATTATTGTCACAGTATGGAGAAAAGGCTAGCACTGGTAACCATTATTCTCAGTAATGTCTACTTCACATCATTCCAGGGACTCCACAGGAAACCAGACGGATCATCCGTTTCTGAGCAGAAAATGAGAATTTCTGAAGTCCAAAAGTTCTGCAAAACAACTTTGGGAGTAAGTCATTTGATCAGTATGCTTGACTGTATAAAAAATATATATATATATAATATTGTTTTTATTCCTGTTAAAATTACTCATTCATATCATGCTACAATATTAAACACACCTGGTCCCACCGTCTGTACATTGACCTGGTGTTTGTGTGTTGCAGTGTGTTTTTAATATTTATTCATTTCTCTTTTGTCTAATGATTCCAGGGAAGCGCTATTTCATTTTACCTGTACTACTGTGGTATGTGTGGTAAATAACAATAATATCTTATTTGTTATGATACAGGACATTGATCAAATAACTTGGCCTGGAGGGACATGTCACTTCTCAACAGGTCTCCAAGAAGTGGGGAAATCTGAAAAAAAAAAGAAATAAGGTAAGCAGAGACCAGTGTGGTTCTAGCTTGTTTTATATGGAGGGATTCAAAACGGTCAAGGAAATCCATAAACGTTCAATGTAATCTTGTAAATATAAAGTAGACATTGTTTGTTTATATTCACTTAAGGACCAGAAATCCCCCAAAACAGGATCTGGAACGGATGCTGGCGAGGTAACCGCTGCCACGTGGCAGTTTTTTGAGGACATGCACGAGGTGTTGGTGCCAGGCCTTCAATGGACCCTCCTGTTGTGGTTGCATCTTTTGGTCCTGATGCTGATCCGATAACAATTCTCATGGTAAGGTTTAAAGGTTAGCTGAAATTGCATTTGTAATTATTTTAACAACGCTATGTGGCCTGAAGTGTTGTTGATTATTGATCACTTGATATGAGAATTGTAATGTACATAGTAATGTGATATTGTTATTAATGATACACCATTACCTTATTTCTTTGGTAGCACTCTATAATAAGGGTAATGCTGAACTAATGTTATTCCTTGCAGGAATTATTATAAAGTGTTTCCTATAATTTTTTATTTTTTTATTTTTTTGGTTCTCTTAGGAGATTGTCGAGCCCAGCAGTCCAGACCCCGCCTCAGACACAGCCAATACCTCTGTAGCCTCTCCTGTTGCAACCCCAAACCCCTCACCAAAAAAGAAGAGGAGGAAGTCTATTGTGGAGTTTCTAATAGAGGAAAGTGCTAAGGAGCAAAAGCGGCATGAGGAGAGTGAGGCAAAAATGGATAGGTTATTAGGCCTGTTTGAAAAACTCATAGATAAAATATAATTAGAATATAATATAAATTAAAATGTAATATAATTCTGCGCTGGTTTTGAAATAGATTTCCCCTTTCATCACTCAAGTTCCTGTTACTGTGATGATAATGTTTACAATGTGATTGCACTATCATCAATTGTTGTTTTGAAATGTTTCCACCCATCCTGTGTTGTATAGTTCTTTTCTGTTAGTTAACAATAGACACATTTAAATGAAATCACTTTTATATATATACATTGTCAAAGTATACAAAGTGTGAACAAATAACATGCAAACTATCTGTTCTATTAGTATAAAAATAATTAGTAAAATCACATATTCACATCCATGAGATGCTATAAGCAGCATCAGCAACAAAAAATACAATGGCAAATAGCCATTTTTCACATAGCTAACAAACTATATACACAGTACAGACATCCTTAAGGGTCTTGCACATGGCCTGAGACCAGGGCAGCCAGTCTGTCCCTTATAGCATTCCCAGAGCTCTCGTTAACCGCTAGGGGCTCACGGGGTGGTTGGGGTTCAAGGATGTCCAAATCTGCATCTTCATCTGGCTCCAGCAAGTCCTCATTATCTAGACACACATTGTGTAGAAATGCACAGGACGCAATAACCAGAGGTGCAAATGTGGGTTTAACCTCTAAGGCTCTGAAAAGGGTAGACCTCCATCTGGTTTTCATCATCCCAAAAGCTCTTTCGATTATGCTGCAGGCCCTGGCATGATAATAGTTGAAGCGCCCTTGTATTTGCCCATTAACTGGCTCCTTGTAAGGTGTGATTAGGTAGACAGGTGTGTCCAAACAGGGATAGCCACCATCACCCAGAAGGATGTAACCTGTGGGACGATACTGTCTTGCCCTTTAAAAGCTGCTGTTCTTCATGATGCGTGTGTCATGAACTGATCCTTGGTAACCAACAAAGATATCTAGAAACCTGCCATTAGAATCACATATTGCTTGCATGTTAAGTGAATAGAATCCTTTGTAATTCAGGTAGTCTAATCTGTACTGTTGAGGAGGTTTAATTCTGACATGGCTGCCATCTATTGCTCCCACAACACTGCTGAATGCAGGGCTTCCTGATAGCTGGACAAATCCTTGACCAACTGCATGAAGCTCTCCTGCCAGTGGGAAAGAAATGACTCGCTTCAGGTTGGTCATTATTTTTCGTGCAACTCTGTGGATGATGCGATGGACTGTAGACTTGGGCACATTGAAAACCCGGGATACAACTGAGTAGGACAGTCCATGAGCCAGCCAGTAAACGTAGATCAGGGGTGCGTTTCCCGAAAGCATCGTTAGCCAACTATGGTTGCAAGTTCCCTCGTTACCAATAGAGTTGAATGGACATTGCGATGAACTTGCGACCATAGTTGGCCAACGATGCTTTCGGGAAACGCACCCCAGGACTTCTAGTTGGTTACCAAGTTGGTTATAAGTATATAAATGGCTGCTATTTTGCACAAGTTTATTTGTAATGGCCAGCAATAGGCCTATGTAGTTTCTTCATTCACTGTGACCTGCACTGGATGGCCAATTTCACATGTATTTAGTGTATTTTCAAAATACAAAATACTGTATTTGTATGTAAATACATTTTTCCACACAGTATTTTAAATAAATGTATTTGTATTTTATGTCCATGTATTTATGCCTATCTCTGTTCATGGTATTCCATCTTATCAGTCCAGCACACATATCACACAATCTAGCTAGGCTAACTGCAACAAAATATGTTAATATGTTTGCTGTCCATCCTACATACCACAGACGTATCCATCAGCATTCGCAGGCGTTGAAGACGTCTCCGTTTTCTTGACCAAGTTGCGGCAGACAAGTGCAGAAAGATGCATACTGCCCATACGACAGAGACTGTCACAACGGAGGACGGCATACTGGTATCGTTGTCAGTCGTCGTCATGGAGAAATCCTGTAAAAACTCATCGCTTCCGTAATGTCAGAGCCATCGTCGATGACTGATGACGTATCGGGTTAATGAAGGGTTGTTCCATTTCGTAGGGGAATATTTCAACCCCTTGGCCATTGTAACTCTGTTTTAAGGGCCAAGGATTACACTCGAAAACAAGGGGTAGGGGCAAGGGGTGAATTGGGATTGAGCCTTAGACTGTACATGGACGTTTCTGAAAGGTTAGTGGATGCATTTATGTAACTTGTTGTGGAGTTACGTTTATTCATCTCATCGACTAGCCTGTGCCGTCATGTTAATCTATAAACTGCTGTATAGGTGCTTGTGTGTGCACTGAATTAGGATGCCCACAGAGCCAGAACATATATTCTGCATGGGGAGTAGGGGTGGAGCCGAACCCGAATACGGTATTCGGAAGGCACAAATAACATGGTTTTTACAAATACTTATTTCAAACAAATACTTTAAAAAAATATTTGTATTCGGGAACAAGAAAACCGTTATATCAAAAAGTTGCGTTTTCTCATGAGACCGCAGTACATGCCCGGATGAGTGAGTGAGAGAGAGAGTGACGTTCAGTCGGGGGAGGGGAAAATATAAAAGAATAAAAGCGGTAACTGACAAAGGCTGCTCCACACATCTCCATTCTCCACACAGCAACAGAGCTCGCTCGGCTGAGCGAAAAAACTTAACTGCGTCACAATTTTGTTTAATGTTTTTTGTAGCTTAACTGGGTTCCAAAGGCAATTTATAACTTTCAGGAAGCGGAGTTTGATCGGGATATTATTTCATTACGCTGCAATCGGGTGCTCTGTGTACGTAACGTTAGCTCTGTGTTAGCTTGGCTATTTATAGACTGTTGACAGAGTAACGTTAACGTTTGGTTAAAAAAGTAAAAAAAAATGCTTGTGTAGTGTCGAATTGTATGCACTTGTGGGAGTTATATGCTACGTTTAACTTATGACAGCTAAGGTTTTTTTTTTTTTTTTTTTTTGCAGACAGCAATATGTAGACTATAGGCTAGTTAACCTTGGCATTATAGCATAGCTTCCAGTCACTCATTAAATTAGATGAAACTCCCCACATGGATTTGGGCAACCAAATAGAAAAGAGTGTGGCTGCTGCTGAGCCATCTCTTGGTCCTCCACTAGCCAAAAAAACTTGCTCAAGTTCTGTGTGGAAACATTTTACAGTCAGTGCTGCAGATATTACTAAAGTGATATGTAGCCTAATGTGTGCAAAAGTAAAATCAGCAGAGGCAGAGATATCAAACATCTGTCAACATCTGCTATGCATAATCACATGCACTTAAAGCATCCTCTCCTGGTACTGTCTGCCAATCCCACCACAAGCACAAATCCCCCCACCAGCACCAAATCATCATCACAGCCATGTTCTACCCCTGCAAGTCAGTTTCAATCACCTATATTAGCTGCATTTAATGCAAAACAGGCTTATCCACCCAACCACCCCACTGCAAAGCAAATAACAAACACAGTGGGAGAAATGATTTGCCTTGACCTGATGCCCTACTCAGTAGTGGAGAATAAAGGTTTTCATAAGCTTCTCAATGTGGTTGCACCTCGATACCAACTACCATCTCGTTGGCATTTCTCTCGCACAGTTATACCACAACTTTACCAAGATGCGAAAACAAAAGTAAAAGAAGCTCTCTCAAAAATTGAAGGGAAATTTGTGCACTGCACGTCTGACATCTGGACGAGCAAATTTTCCACAAATGCATATCTTTCTCTCACTGGCCACTGGATAGAATGCAAACAGAGTCAACAAGGAATAGATGAACATAAACGTGTGACAGCACTTCTCAAGATGGAGGTTCTTAATGAAGATCACACAGCAGCCAACATTCTATATCACCTCCAGGCCATTGTGAAACAATGGCAAGATGATGTTGGAGCGAAATTTTCTGTTGAGTATTTTGTCACAGATAATGCCACTAACATGGTTAAGGCAATGGCTGATGGTAACTATGTGCACATTAGGTGTATGGCTCACAACTTACACCTAGTGGTAACAGCTGCTATAAAGGAGTGCCGGGGAGTGACCAATGTGATATTGATTGCTCGCAGGATCACTGGGTTTGTACACAGATCAAACAAAGCTGTGAACAAACTTCACAAAATCCAGGAAGAGCTTGGCCTTCCCAAGAACACTTTGGTGCATGATGTGTCAACCAGGTGGAATTCTTCCTTCCACATGCTCCAGCGGCTGTTGGAGCAGAGACGATCACTGACTGCCCTGAGTGCAGAGATGGATCTGGGAGGTGTAATGTTACACCATCAATGGGAACTAGTGCAGGCCACTGTGAAAATACTACAACCATTTGAGGAGCCAACACGCACTGTGTGTGAGGATGTGGCTTCTCTGTCTTCTGTTATCCCTTGTGTGCAGGCTCTCAAGAGTGCATTAACAAACTTAAATGTGCATGCGGATGTACAGGCTCTTCCAGGGGCTCTTAAAATGGTGACCACATTGCAGTCTCAGTTGGCTCAGCGCTTCCAGGCTGTCTTTGATGACTCCTCTGCTCATTACTTTAAAGCCACCCTACTGGATCCCCGATTCAAGAGCTTGCCCATGTCACTACTTAGTACATCAGAGTTTGACAGGCTCAAGGCAGATGTGGCTGCAGAGGTGGATGCAGAACTCCAAGCGGATGATGTTTCTGGGGTACCTGAAGATGCCAGTTCATCCTCAGTTGAGAGTGAGACCAGTGGGCAAAAAAGCCTCTTTTGGGGGGCAATGCACAATCTTGCTAAACCAAAAGCCAAATCTGCCTCATCTGGTGCTATGACCTCCCTCAAGATAGTTGAGAGCTACTTAGCTGAGGACAGCACTGAATCACTGACCTCAGATCCTGCAGTGACCTTCTGGTCAAAAATGATGCAGCCACAGCCAGCTCTGGCTCATGTGGCAATGAAATATCTCACCTGCCCCCCAACAAGTGTCTCCTCTGAAAGGATCTTTAGCACAGCAGGAGATATTGTGTCCCCACATCGCTCCAGACTGCTCCCCTCACATGTGGAGGAGCTTGTGTTCACAAAATACAACATGGAGAAATTTAACTGAGAATATGTTGGCAGAAGATATCTTCTTCCAAGTGAAATATGGTTAAGTTATGGATAACATAAAAAAAATTAAAACATAAAAAAAAACATAAAACATAAAAAAAATAACATAAAACATAAAAACCTTTGTGTCTGTTTTTTTTTTTTTTTTTGGCAGAAAGTTGAAAATAGCAGGGCTGTATCTTTTAGTTTATAAGAGTATTATCTACAATACAACTTTTGTTCTGCCAGATCTCCAAGTCAGGAGTTGATAAAGTTTAGTTCTTGGAATTCTGTGCATTAGAAAGAAGTTATTATATAACAAGAACAGTTCTTTGAAGTATTATTTGTTTTTATTTTGTCTGGTTAGCATCCTCCAACAAGGACGGGTGGTGGTGGGGTTCATAATGTTCACAATGGTATTTTATTAGTTGTTGGTTTAACCATGGATGAGTTGGCTGTTATGTTATTTTCTTTTCAATGATGTTCCTTGTTATTCATTCTGTCTGTTCAGCGTCCTCTAACAAGGACGGGTGGTGGTGGGGTTCATAATGTTCACAATGGTATTTTATTAGTTGTTGGTTAGCCATCGATGAGTTGGCTGTTATGTTATTTTCTTTTCAATGACGTTCCTTGTTACATTTTCATTCTGTCGGTTCAGCGTCCTCCAACAAGGACGGGTGGTGGTGGGGTTCATAATGTTCACAAATGGTATTTATTAGTTGTTGGTTTAACCATGGATTAGGTAATGGCTGTTATGTCATTTTCTTTTCAATGACGTTCCTTGTTACATGTTCATTGCTGGATTTATGGAAAAATATCAACCAATATTTCCATATCCATAATTATTATAATAGATTTAATTAAAGAATACTTACGCTATAACGTAAATTAGAAGTGTAATGCAAAAAAAACCCCGCAATTTTTACGCCTATTTTTAATTTTACTCGAATACAAATACAAATACAAATACAAATACTTTTTCCCCCTTAACAAATACAAATACAGATACAAATACTGGCTGCTTTGCACACCCCTAATGGGGAGAGAGCAGGAATGGTTTAGTTTACGGTTATAATGTGGGACCGCTTCTCACTCAGGAGATCTAGTGCAGATCGTCATCAGTCGTGGGCCGGTTTCCCGACTCTTACGTAGGAGTATAGGAGGAAATCTGAAACAGCTTGAGTGAATTTTTACCATTATAGGCTGTTTTTTTTTACACACACTGTGTTCAAACACCTTATAAAAGTGAATTTTGCATAATAGGTCCCCTTTAACAGAAGGATTGTTCATATTTATGTCTAATTTGAATAATTAAGCATAGTTTCAGACTCATACATTCATACAAACACAGCTGCTCACAGACGTGACCTGTTTTATGAATCCAGCGTATCATTAATAGTTTTGTGGATTGAACTCTTCGAGCTCTTACTCTCTAACCGAGTCAAAGACGATCTCAGCAGTCCAGAGGCTTCAGACCCTGACAGTGTTTCATTATAAACTGATGGATATGATCAAACCTCATCTCTCCATTAGTCCAACTCTTCTGACTCATTTCAGAGAATAAAGTGTCGGACAGTGAAACTCATATTTGCATCATCAGGGTGATTGTGTTCCTCTCAGAATAGAGCAGCTCCATCAGCAGATGTTCAGCGTCCTCACAGGAGCTTCATGTTACTGGAATACACTACTTCTCTAGTTTCTGGAGATATACTGGGGTTACAAACCATCAGATAAAGTCTAATGTTTCTGTAGAAGACTACAGAATTACTGACATTCATCTCCTTTTCATACAACATTAACAATAATGTCATTTTGCTGATGAAGCGAATCAGTGTCATCACCACAGTGTCATTTCCATCAAATCTCAAATGTTTTATTTAGTTTAATAGCATTCTGTCATGGAAATTATTTTTTTTATATTTTTGGAATAAATGCCAAATCCTTAGTCTTGCCAAAGCTATTTTTAGCTAGTATTTCATGCATCCTAAACACACAAATAAATTATATTTTCATACTTTTCCACACAGTTTAACTGTAAATGGCACATACATATTCTGATATTTACTTTGACTTTTCTTTATTTTCTTCACTCATCAGATGTCTCATATTTCATCTCGAGCCTCTTCACTGACACTGTTGTCTTCTTGTAATTGTTCAGTTTGATGGAAATATTATATACTTTAATATTCTTAAGTCTCTTTATGGGAAAAGGGCAAAATAATTAAATCTGCATAAAAATAATTTAAAAAGAAAAAAAAACATTGCTAAAGTTAAACTCGCGTCTTTCTCACACACCCCCTTTTTTAGGTTTTTCATGACTTCTTTTTTAATGAAAGTGACACTGAGAGTAAAAAACAGGACAATCATTGTATTTATAAAGTGCCGGTGTTGAGCAAATGTTTGATGGGTCTACAGCCTTGCTCACTCCTGTCTGCGGACACTTCAGATCCTACAGAAATGTTCAAACAGAATACATCACTCATTTTAATTACACCATTTACATAGTCATTAACTATTTATTGTCATAGTCATTACTAATTGCATCAGTAGTAACAAAATCATTATACTTTATACTTCTATTTAAGGTTGTTGTTTTTTAAGGTTGCTCTGCTCCACCACAAAAGCTCTGCAACAAGTGATCAGTGGTTAAAATGACATCATTATGACAACAAATATATGTTTTTTATTTATTTTTATAATTACTTTCTATAGTATACTTACTTACCTTTGATTGCTGCATCTAAGGCTGTGTGTGTTCATCGGCCCCTGTAACATCCAAACAAGATTTAATGTTAGATCTGTCATTTATGTGATCAAACGGCTACTACATCATAGAAAAATAAAATCTAAAAATTATCTTCAGTTTGTAAATCTTTATGTAAATTAGTAAAATAAGCATTTATGTGTGTAATGTAAAGTGTTGACAAAAGCTAAGGCCAAATGGATGACATTATAGCACACATTCAACACACACACGGCTATCTGATGTGTTTTCATCTGGAAGATGTATTTTTAAGAGTTTCATCTGCATACTGTACGTCTGTCAAATGTCCCCTGTCAAATATTAAACACACATTTAGGAAACGTCTATGTTGCATTTGGTTACGAGTGTATCTGCAATTTTTTAAAACAAACGTTTATCAGATGTTTGTACACAGTTAAAGCAATGCTGTCAAGAAAACGATGTTTAACAAATCTTGAGAAGTGTGTGTGCTTAATGAAGCACGACTGGTAGCTATATGAAAATTCAACATTTTACAGCTTAATATACTTACTTAATATAATTAATATATCAATATTTAATATTAATGTCTTTAAATCAATAGTTTCCTCGTCAGTTGTTAAATAAGTGCAATTTAAATATTAATAATGACTGAATCAATAATATGTATGATTCTGTCAATAGACTCCAGAAATGTGTGTATAATAGCTTAGCATTTCTCAACATGAGGAAGTTGTTTGATAATGTGTTTGTGACTGATCTACAGTCTTCAGGATAATGATTTAAATAGAGAGAGTCACTTTGCATTGTCAGCACATGCTTCAGTGCTCTGAGAGTGTTTATAGTGCTGTGAGTTTAACACTTCATGACTGAGAGCAGAACAGAACACACTCTTCATCATCACACAAGACTAAACTACAGCAATGAACACAATCAACATCTTCATCTGGACCATTGCACTGTTTATTCAAGGTAAGATGTAAAAACTGAGTCTGGTTTTGGTGTTTTTGTAAAAGTATATGATTATAATAGTTTTAAACACTAATAGTTATTATTTTCTCTTTTTCAGAATCCAGAGGAGTGACTCTGACTCAACCTGGAGTTAAAACTGTCCAACAGAGTCAAACAGCAACAATAGAGTGTAATATAGATGTAGGAATATACAGCAACTTATTAGCCTGGTATCAGCAGAAACCTGAAGAAGCTCCTAAACTCCTGATTTACAGGATAAGCAACCTTTATACTGGAACTCCATCTAGATTCAGTGGCAGTGGAACCGCAAATACTGGACGAGATTTTACTCTGACCATCAGTGGAGTCCAGACTGAAGATACAGGAGATTATTACTGTCAGAGTTATCACAGTGGTAATGTGTTCACACAGTGATAAAGAGTCGTACAAAAACCTCTGTCAGTCAGACGTCACAGTGACTGCACTGATACAGCTGAGAGAAACTGCAGCTGCTGATGGAGGATCACAAACTACACAATATCAAACCTTTCACAGACTTTATTCATTTATTATGATGTAAGTAAACATGTAACACAATCTTATATCACTTACTAAACTGGACTATAATGTGGAGAACATGTGAGTGGTGCTTGTTCCTGTAAAACTTGCCACTACAATGTAATCGAACTGTAGGAAAGTCAATCACTTTAATTGCACTTCCATCCTTCACCACTAGAGGACAGATCTTTAATATTACTGAGTTCCCTATCTGTCAGCAAGAGAGTTTCTCTGGGCACTTCAACACTTCCTTTATTTCCAAAGGAGAATATTCTCTAGCAAGATAATATCTCTATAAAAGAGAACATTTCCTCTAAAAGACGCTTGTTTCTTCCGGTCGAGTTTGCAGATGAGTTAGGCGGTTCCCCTGCGAGTGAACTTCATTTCTAGAAATTAACAGACTTTAAAAGCCACACACACATTAAAAGCCGAAAATGTGTCATTCGTGTTCAGAAGAATAACTACAATAATAATAATGCGTTTACCTTTGTGTAGCGCTTCAACTTTAAACAGAACGAGTACATCTTTCTTGAAGTGCACATTGTAGATCATAACAGAAATTAGCACAGCCAAAACTGATGAATGATTGAACCCTCTTCCAGCAGCGGTCGGGACGAGTAGAGCGCAGTCTGGACGGTTTAGAAGTTGCAGATGTCCTGATCAGGCCAGTGTGCACATGATGATGGACAGGAGTCATAGTCCCATACTCCATTTCAATGAAGTCATTCAACTGTGCTCTCAGAGTTACAGTTATATTCATAAAGAGCCTTCGAGTCCCACCAGGTGTAATCCACGTTTAGAGAGTTGGGTCACTCTCCCACTCTTTACTGTAGATACAACTGTATATTTATGCCACTTTGACACACTGATCACTCGAATATACAGCTACAAATGATCTCACTAAAAACCCGTCAGTCATGAATGATCACGTCTGATTGCTGATCTCTGATTGGCTGAATCAGATCTGCAGTGGGCCGGTGTATTTACACATCATGATGACTGATTTTATGGACTACATGCACACTTGAGTTTTGTTAATTAACCAATTAGTCTATAAAATGTAGGTGTTTGAAAACCGCCAAACCAATTTTTACCAGCACAATCAAACTCAAAACTGCCCAAATCTGGCAGCACTGGCTTCATGTCATCACTGTTTCCAAATGTCACTGGTTCGTCACTAGGGGGCGATGATCTCTGTGAACCCATGAACCACTGTCTATTTCATTTTACCTGATCTCAGATCAGTTTTTTAAATATTAATGTTTATTGACACATTTTTATAATAAAAAAGGAGTTGTAGTTAAAAGTGTCTAATTGGTCTGATTACCAAGCTCTCCATAAAACAAACAAAACAAGCCCTTCAATTTAATAAACTAACTCATATTATTAAGACATTTCATATTTACTGGTATTAGATGATTTGGTAATTGCATTGAATAGATTAGACTTTAAATAAAAACATTTGCATTTGGTGTGTAAAAGGTGTTTTTATGCTGAGTTTTTACTGTTCTGACCAGCGTGTGGCGTTTCCAGAGCTTCAATATAGTGAATCATTATGCAAATCAATCGGTTCAATGGTTTCTAAAAGCTTTGTTTCTCCATCACTAGAGCAACATGATTCTGGTTCACTCTTGAGTTGATAACAGCAGGCCAGATAGCAAACTTTGCCTGGCCCACCTCCACTTCTGGCTGGGTCCCCGGCCCAAAACTGGCCCAACACACTGAACATGGACACACAGAGCTTCCTCTGGCCCAGATGTGGCCCACACCCTGTAAAGCGACTCTTATTGACTGATATGGCCCAGGTCTGGCCCAGGCACTGTAAGACAGATCTGGCTGAGAGTCGGCTGGGCAGAAACTGGCAGTGAAACACACATTCAACCAAGGGTTTTTATTATAAAACTAACAAATACACTTTAATATAAACATGTATGAACAATGAACAAATACACTATGATGTTAACATTTATTAACAACACACTGATTCTTGATTTGTGATCATGTATTAGTAATTATCTTTATAACATTTTCATATATATTTACACCATCATCTATTGATGTAATGATTATGTAACAATTAGTGTCAGAGCGGCTGATTCTTGATTATTTATTTATTTTTTGATATTTTTATGATATTTTTATATAATAAAGTTTTTAATCTCCTATAAATGATCAGTTTGTCTGCGCTGCTTCACTAAAGCAGAAGTGAAAGTGTTCCAGTCCAGATCATGTAACCAATCAAAGAGTGAGACTGAAAACCCCATTTGCATTGTCAGGGTGGAGTGATTGTGATCCTCTCAGAATAGAGCAGCTCTGTCTCCAGAGACCATGTTCAAACCCCAAGAGCTTTATTTGACATTTACTGCTACATCAACCTTCTGAAAAGCACCTGCATCTTCATCTGTTAGTTGAATGATGTTGTCAGACACAAAGTGAACTTGTTGAGAAGCTTTATTGAATGTTGCAGCAAACACAGCAGATTGAAAGATCACACACACACACACACACACACACACACACACACTCAGTTTCAGTATTGTGTTGTAAATCACTCCAGCTGCAGCACTAGACTCATGTGAATCCTGCCTGACACAGGACACTCAGATACGGCTCATCTTCAGGAGAGAAACATCAGCACTCAGAGCTCTTGTGGAACGAGACCTCATGAGGAGCTCCATCATGTGTTACTCTGCAGACGTACAGCTCTCCCTCTTCCCAGCGTGCTTTGCTGAGGGTCAGGACGCTACTGCGGCTGTAGCGGCCGTCCTGCTAGCTCTCTGCGCTGGTCAGAACCCCCTCGGTGACCTCTGACCCGTCCAGTGTCCAGCTCACCAGCGCCCCCTGTGGAGAGTAAGAGCTGAGCAGGCAGAGCAGTGCGGCTGAGTCTCCAGAGATCTGCAGAGAAGAGGGCGGCAGCAGAGACACTGAGGGCTTCACTGTGGGACCAGCTGCAGGAGACAAACACAACACATTCACACACACACACACACACACACACACACACACACACACACACACACACACACACTGCACTGCACATTTACAGCATAGGAATAATGCTGCTCTAGTTTTAGATTCAATCATTATAAAACAATATCAGTAACACTTTAAAGCTTTAATACATATTGTATTATAAAAGTATGTTTAATACATTAATTATGCACTGCTATATACATTAAAATGCATGTATGATCTAATCAATAAATGTAACAGCAGTTATAACACATATTATCTATTATCAGGCCGATCTGACTGCTTTAATTCCAGCAATTATTCACTCTGAACATAAATATCTTACATTTTGAGATATTCACCTGAACTGAAAATGTAACTCAATTTCAAACAGAGTTAAAACACAATTGAATCATACAGAATGAACAAAACACTGAATTATAAGCACAACATGAGCAAAAGAGATTCAGTATCATTGACTGAACTACAGAAAGTAGCAACATTTACATTCTGATGTCAAATCTCTTTTTTCCATGTATGATTTCTACAATAAAAGATGAACTAAATATGAACTCAGTGTAGAAATAAATGAAGGAAAAACAAACCTGTAATAAAGGAATAATGCAATTCTAATAATAATATCATTGTTTTAGATTAAATTAGTATACAACAATATCAGTAACACTTTATTAAAAGCCTTCATACATATTGCATTATAAAACGTATTTTTAATGCATTAATTATATATTGTTTTACACATTATGATGCATGTATAATCTCATCAGTAATTGTAACCACAGTTTTAACACATTATAATATTATCTATTCATTGTTACACCTTCAAAAAATTATAATACACTAAAACTCATGACAAACATCCAATTCTAGATGTAACAAGGAATTTGCAAATATTATAAAACATTTTAACTTTGGTTACAGTTATTTATAAAAACATATATGACATTATAACATACGCTATTGATAGCTTTATAATGCATTATACATAAAGGCTTCAAGTAAAGTGTCACCACAATATCTAATAATCATTATTATTAATAAATGTTCTTCTTGTTTCCACTGTAAAACACTTTCTGAAATCGAAATTGTATTTTTTTTATTAGGTGATTAAATAGACGGACTTACCGATCACCAGTTTAGTTCCTCCACCGAAAGTCCACCACAGTGATACAATCTAATGAAACGCTCGTACAAAAACCTCTATTCCACTCGAGTGAACACACACTCCAGCAGAGAGAGAGAAACAACACTTCAACACACTGATATTAGAAGATCCTCAGCTCTTCTCAACACTCACTCATTCAGATTTGACTAAATGCTTTCTGATATAACACTGTTTAAAGAAATATATTTGATGAGCTGTGACCTCTGAGGTGACCTTTGACCTCTTTGATCATGGATGATGTTGTGGAGTTTCTCATAATGATGCTTCTGTTCTTCATATGCAGATCAATCATCATGATTCACAGAAAAACCTGCAGCTTCAAATAAATGAATCAATAATTCTGAACATTTCAGATGCACATTGTTTAATATATAATGACCTGATTATGAGTCCTGATGAACTTCATGCATGTGGAAAATGTGGGAAAAAATAGACATCATGAAAATATTTCCCAGAGAGCAACATGTCAACATTGATTCCAAAGACCATAATGGACTTTTTTATTATGACTCTAAATATAGTAAAACTGATTTATTTAGTTCTTGATTTCTCATTGTTAACATGCTTGTAAAAGTGTAGCACAGAACTGAACTCAGAGAAACTGCTGCGTATGACATATGTTTAAAATGATCTACATTCATGATTCTCCAGAGAAAACCTAGTGTCTTATCAGCCTGACAAACATAAACAAAAATATTTCACAATTAATAAATATGTGCAATTAATCACTAAATGGTTCAATAACATTATTCTGAAAGTAAAATCTTCTATGTAGAGTTTATGAGTTTGTTATCAGCACAAGCTGTTGTAAATCCTGCCCACTTCTTTGCATTGTCAGCACATGCTTCAGTGCTCTGAGAGTGTTTATAGTGCTGTGAGTTTAACACTTCATGACTGAGAGCAGAACACAATCTTCATCATCACACAAGACTAAACTACAGCAATGAACACAATCAACATCTTCATCTGGACCATTGCACTGTTTATTCAAGGTAAGACGTAAAAACTGACTCTGGTTTTGGTGTTTTTGTAAAAGTATATGATGATAATAGTTTTAAACACTAATAGTTTTTCTTTTCTGTTCTTCAGAATCCAGAGGAGTGACTCTGACTCAACCTGAAGTTAAAACTGTCCAACAGAGTCAAACAGCAACAATAGAGTGTAATATAGATGTAGGAATATACAGCAGCTACTTAGCCTGGTATCAGCAGAAACCTGGAGAAGCTCCTAAACTCCTGATTTATTATATAAACAGCCGTTATACTGGAACTCCATCTAGATTCAGTGGCAGTGGAACAGCAAATACTGGACGAGATTTTACTCTGACCATCAGTGGAGTCCAGACTGAAGATACAGGAGATTATTACTGTCAGAGTTATCACAGTATCACTGGTGGCTGGCTGTTCACACAGTGATAAAGAGTCGTACAAAAACCTCTGTCAGTCAGACGTCACAGTGACTGCACTGATACAGCTGAGAGAAACTGCAGCTGCTGATGGAGGATCACAAACTACACAATATCAATGTTTAGTTCAAAGTTTCTAAAGACTTTAAAAATATACATTTATCAGTGGTAATATGTTTGATATGAAATAAGAGTTCTCTTACGAGAGGTCTCTCGTACTGCGTAAGAATTTATCTTACGCTAGGGGAAAAACTCTTTTTCACGAAAATATTGAAGCAAAAAATTATCCTTAATTTTGAATTAATGTAAAGCGCGTTGCAGCAGCATACAGCCTATGGGCGAGACGGCTTGCTCGCTCATTGGCTGCTCTGCGGCAACTGCATAAGCCTATCGAGCGCAGGCTGATGCAACATCAGACCAATGAGGGCGCTTCGCGCCCTCCTTGCCACTTCCCGCCGAAACGGGCGTGGCTTAGCCCTATAAAGGGAGCTCGAAAAGGCTGATTCACTGATTTTTCATCTTTTCAGCGAAGCTCACGCATCGTTGGATCACGAGAAGAAGCAACGCGTCGTCTGAGAAAAGCACTTCAGCGAGACGAGTCACTCATCAGAAGCTGCAGGCCAACGCCGCCTTCGACTGCCGTTCCCGCTGCGCTATCCGGCGCCTATATTCTTTCTCTAAGCTAGTGTTTTGTGTATGTGTATGTACCCTTTTAACACTAAAAGAGCTGGGTGTCTTTTTCAAGACGCCCCCCCCTTTCCGAGAGGATCAGGCAGCTCTCGCGCTCGCTGACGGCGCCGCCCTCACTCCGAGCCGATTGCCTATGGTGACTTTGAGAACTCACCTGGCATTCTTCTGCGAGGCTGCTCCTCCTCCGCGGACGGGGTTAGTTTTTTCTTTACGTTACAAGAAAAGCTACCCTGCCCCCGCGCGCGTCATTCACCGGCGAAAGGAGAAAAAGGTGTTCTCAGTCTCGCTGAGGCCAGACTGCCCTTTTTTCCCTCACATTTCTCAGTTCCCTGATTAGGCAACTGGAAATATCATTTTGCCGCAAGCGAGTCTGTGATTCATCCAAAAATTGTGAAATTCATCCAAAAGCCTGTGTGTTTCCCCTGTGGCTCAGTGGTGAAATCATAGGTTTTTCACACGGAAGACCGGAGTTCGAATCCCGGTCTAGGCGGCATATATTTATGCCTCCAGTGCTTGCTCTGTCAGTCCCCTGCCCAGCCAGCAATGACACGTGGGGCCCAGATGGGTTAACTACGGGTTCCATGGGTACTGTGTGGGCATGGGCTTTGGCTGGGTGAAATCAGCGGGTCCCATGTAGGTTTTGTAGTACGAGTCCCACATAGGAAGCCCATATGAGCTGATTACATGGGCCCCATAAGGGACAGGCATGGGCCAAGTGGGCATGGGTTTGATCTGGGAACACATATATGGGTCTTGCATAACATATTTATGGGCCAAGTGGGCATGGGTTTGATCTGGGAACACATATATGGGTCTTGCATGACATATTTATGGGCCAAGTGGGAATGGGTTTGATCTGGGAACACATATATGGGTCTTGCATGACATATTTATGGGCCATGTGGGCATGGGTTTGAACTGGGAATGCACATATGGGTCCTGCATAGAATTTTTATGGGCCAAGTGGGCATGGGTCTGAACTGAGAACGCATATATGGGTCCTGCATGGTTTATTTATGGGCCGAGTGGACATGGGTTTGATCTGGGAACACATATATGGGTCCTGCATATAATTTTTATGGGCCAAGTGGCCATGGGTTTGAACTGGGAACACATATATGGGTCCTGCATGGTTTATTTATGGGCCAAGGGGGCATGTGTTTGATCTGGGAACACATATATGGGTCTTGCATGACATATTTATGGGCCGAGTGGGCATGGGTTTGATCTGGGAACACATATATGGGTCCTGCATAGAATTTTTATGGGCCAAGTGTCCATGGGTTTGAACTGGGAACACATATATGGGTCCTGCATAGCATATTTATGGGCCAAGTGGGCATGGGTTTGATCTGGGAACACATATATGGGTCTTGAATGGCATATTTATGGTCCAAGTGGGCATGGGTTTGAACTGGGAACACATATATGGGTCTTGAATGGCATATTTATGGTCCAAGTGGGCATGGGTTTGAACTGGGAATGCATATATGGGTCCTGCATAGAATTTTTATGAGCCAAGTGGGCATGGGTTTGAACTGGGAACACATATATGGGTCTTGAATGGCACATTTATGGGCCAAGTGGGCATGGGTTTGAACTGGGAATGCATATATGGGTCCTGCATGGTTTATTTATGGGCCAAGTGGGCATGTGTTTGATCTGGGAACACATATATGGGTCTTGCATGACATATTTATGGTCCAAGTGGGCATGGGTTTGAACTGGGAATGCATATATGGGTCCTGCATAGAATTTTTATGAGCCAAGTGGGCATGGGTTTGAACTGGGAACACATATATGGGTCTTGAATGTCACATTTATGGGCCGAGTGGGCATGGGTTTGAACTGGGAATGCATATATGGGTCCTGCATGGTTTATTTATGGGCCAAGTGGGCATGTGTTTGATCTGGGAACACATATATGGGTCTTACATGACATATTTATGGGCCGAGTGGGCATGGGTTTGATCTGGGAACACATATATGGGTCTTGCATGTCATATTTATGGGCCAAGTGGGCATGTGTTTGAACTGAGAACACATATATGGGTCCTGCATGGTTTATTTATGGGCCGAGTGGGCATGGGTTTGATCTGGGGACACATATATGGGTCCTGCATAGAATTTTTATGGGCCAAGTGGCCATGGGTTTGAACTGGGAACACATATATGGGTCCTGCATGGTTTATTTATGGGCCAAGTGGGCATGTGTTTGATCTGGGAACACATATATGGGTCTTGCATGACATATTTATGGGCCGAGTGGGCATGGGTTTGATCTTGGAACACATATATGGGTCCTGCATAGAATTTTTATGGGCCAAGTGGCCATGGGTTTGAACTGGGAACACATATATGGGTCCTGCATGGTACATTTATGGGCAAAGTGGGCATGGGTTTGAACTGGGATAATATAGGCCTAATATAAAAATATATTTTTGATTTATTTACCGGTATGTTGTGACATTTGAACATTTGTTTTTTAAAGATTATGTTTGTTGTTCAATGTAACAATTTTGTATTAATGTATTTTTTGGAGAGCTGTTTTTTTTTTCAGAGATTTTTTTTAATTTAAATATATTTTTGATTTGTTTACCGGTATATTGTTGTGACGACCACAAAAGTGTTGTATTTGTGTTTTAAGAATATTCACAATTATTGTCTTTTATTTGAAACAAGTGATTGTATTTAAAAAAAACAAAACAAGTATCCCAATTGTTTTATTTTTAATGTGAATTTTCGTGACTTAAAGTGAATTGTGTAGTGTTTGCTCCAGGCCAGTAGGGGCAGTGTAGAGTGACGAGTTACTGTAGCTGCGTGAGTTGCGGGTTTCTCATTACTGCAGAGAGCTCGAAACTGATAACACTGTTTCCTCGTTTCTCTCCTGTTTTACAGGTGGGTAAATGTATAAAAACACCTCAGAAGTAGCATTTATCTATGCTGGAATGTATGTGAGATATGAGTGAACTGTTTTTAGTGAAATAAGTTTCGTTAGGGTCTGTTTTTGATTTAGTTTGAAATGAGTTGAAACGAGAGGGCACAGTCCTACAGAGTAACGGTCGAGAGACATTACTAGAGAGCAAGTCAGCTCAACACACACTTTCCCCGTGTATATGATGTTTTTTTGAGCTTGTAATGTTAACAGATATGTTTAGCTCACTGTATGTCAGTTTCCCACCATCTGTTGGAAATGTTTTTTTGCTCAATGAGTTTATACAAAAATGTTTACAGTTTAAAATGAGGTTAAAAGTTACACTTTAAGCACTTTATGAGTTCTGAGCATGCTTTTGCAGTACTGTATTAACATGATACTGATAAAATACTGTGAATGGAAGATTCAAAGTATCTAAAAAAAAGCTGGTGAATATTACCATTGTCTTTACATTTCATTTTGATAAATAGTATAAAATACAAGCATGAAGAGTAAGTGAACATGCATTTGGTGGAAAGAGGTTTATTTTAATATGGATTTTGCATTGACATGGACACTGAAAATTAATTGTAATGTTAAAAAGACACTGAACATGTAATATGTGAAACATACAATGATACTTAACAATAGAGATGTGATTGCTGAAGAAAATTCAGAAAATAAATTACTGCAGAGAGCTCGAAACTGATAACACTGGCTGAGTCCCAATTCGCCTACTTATACTACGACCTAAAAGTATGTACTTTTTTTGTGATGAAAAAGTATGTACTTTTGAGTGTGTAGCAAAAAAGTATGCACGTTCTGGGACATACTTCGATGACGTCATGCAACGTGAACTTGAACGTGGTTGCCTAGTTACGCACACCGCGACTGTTAACAAAACATTTAACATTTCATTCATTCTTATATATCCAATATAATTTTATTTACTATTCCCATCTTTTTTTCCACAATACATTTACAATGTGTTTACCATATTGAGGAGTGAAGCAGGGCGTCGTCGTAGATCAACCAAACGCAGGTCGTTTGTGAGGCGGCTGGTTCTTAAAATAAGCGCTACTTATTTTCTGAGTAAAAATATTTAAAGTTTATAGTGTAACTATTGTTTAACGTATTTTATACTTAATCTTATACTTATGTATAATACTTAAAAATACCCCAATGAAAATTAACCATGCTTTTACTATAGTAAAAGTGTAGTAACCATGTTTCTTTGGTTGGACTGATAAAGTTAACATATGTACAGCCACAGTATTACTACAAATAAGTCAGACAGAAACATCAAAAGAAATACATAAAAAAAGACACTTGCATGACACTGTACTAGAGCCTTTTTATTTATTGTTTTGTAGCCTGCAATGAGGCGCTCGGTATCTTCATCGGACCCTACAAGATAAACACGGTACTTTTTTGGCACAACATAAACCCATTAATATTACGAGACAATAAAATATAATTTTAATTAGGGTTAAACATTTGAATTCTCACACTTAAAAACTGAGGGCGCATCTCCGTTGCTGCATCCGACTGCCAGGTTTACATCACCATCATCACCACAAAGCTCCTCCCTCCCGCACGCAATGGGTTGTGGGCAATATTAGCCGTTAGAGTGTGCATTGATCTGCACTTCGAATTCTAACCGGAAATAGTAGACCATCCGGGTATCTTTGGAATACTCATTTCAACATGCTACGATTTGGGACGTACTAATTCTAGTTTCGCATACTATTTAGGACGGATAGTATGCGAATTGGGACTCAGCAACTGTCTCCTCGTTTCTCTCCTGTTTTACAGGAATTAATCTGTTATCCACGGTGCCGTTGCTACGGTACCCGTTACATTGTGACATTTAAATTGTTTTTTAAAGATCATTTTTGTTGTTCAATTTAACAATATATTTCTTGCAGTTCAAAGCGTTTTCTTAGATTGTTTCCTTAAAGGAGAACTCCGGTCAATTTTAACATTGAGCTCATTTTTTTGTACATTTGGAGTGCTGTCAATACAGAGAACAACGACATTGGTGTTGCCTACACCGAGTTATCCTCTTTTTAAAATTTGCACCCTGTTGACTTCAATGGGGCAAGTTTTAAATCTGCTTTTAGCCTCTTAACATCCTTGATGTGTCATTACAAGTGCACAGGTCATGTGAGTGATTCCTTCGGAGTGAACGCGGGTCAATCTGACTGCAGTAGATGTGAAAGATATGGATAAAAATGATATTTATTTAGCCAGCGCTCATACCTGTATTTACATCCTGTTTTCGGTCAAAGTCCATAGTAATCAATTGTCGAGTTCACGCACATGATCATAGGTACTAAACCAATGCGCGTGAACTCGACAATCGATTACTATGGACTTTGACCGAAAACAGGATGTAAATACAGGTATGTGCGCTTGCTGAAATAACATCACTTTTATTCATATCTTTCACATCTACTGCAGTCAGACTCACCCGTGTTCACTCTGAAGGAATCACTCACATTAGCTGGGCACTTGTAATGACACATCAAGGATGTTAAGAGGCAAAAAGCAGGTTTAAAACTTGCCCCATTGAAGTCAACAGGGTGCAAATTTTAAAAAGAGGATAACTCGGTGTAGGCAACACCGATTTTTGTCGTTGTTCTCTGTACTGACAGCACTCCAAATGTACAAAAAAATGAGCTCAATGTTAAAATTGACTGGAGTTCTCCTTTAAACCATTTGGCATGGTTGGGCTTAGATAGGCCTTGCATGAATTGCCCAGTTAGGACCCACATAAGACTCTTACAGAGCCCATTTAAAGCCCATCTGGGTAGCCATGGTTGGATCCCGGGTGCAAGCCCACTTTAGACCCATTTGGGCAGGTGGGGCCCAAATGGGTCTGACATGAATTGCCCAGTTAAGACCCACATAAGACCCTTACAGATCCCACTTAAAACCCACCTGGGCATCCACGGCTGGTCCTCATGTGGATCCCGGGTGCAAACCCACTTTAAACCCCTTCAGACTGGTGGGCCCCAAATGGGTCTGTCATGAATTGCCCAGTTAAGACCCACATAAGACCCTTACAGATCCCACTTAAAACCCACCTGGGCATCCACGGCTGGCCCCCATGTGGATCCCGGGTGCAAACCCACTTTAAACCCCTTCAGACTGGTGGGCCCCAAATGGGTCTGTCATGAATTGCCCAGTTAAGACCCACATAAGACCCTTACAGATCCCACTTAAAACCCATCTGGGCATCCACGGCTGGCCCCCATGTGGATCCCGGGTGCAAACCCACTTTAAACCCCTTCAGACTGGTGGGCCCCAAATGGGTCTGTCATGAATTGCCCAGTTAAGACCCACATAAGACCCTTACAGATCCCACTTAAAACCCATCTGGGCATCCATGGCTGGCCCCCATGTGGATCCCGGGTGCAAGCCCATTTTAAACCCCTTTAAGCAGGTGGGCCCCAAATGGGTCTGACATGAATTGCCCAGTTAAGACCCACATAAGACCCTTACAGATCCCACTTAAAACCCATCTGTGTAGCCATGTTGCAAAGCCCACTTTGGACCCCATTGGGCAGGTGGGGCCCAAATGGGTCTGACATGAATTGCCCAATTAAGACCCATGCATTACCCTTACAGGTCCCACTTTTAGTACGTCTGGGCTTCCACGGCTGGCCCCAATGTGGATCCCGGGTGCAAGCCCATAATGGGGCCCACATTTGCCGCCCATGAAGCCCTCATCTGGGCCCCACATGTCATTGCTGGCTGGGTGAGGGCGACTGCGGAGGTGCATTTTGCAGCCAGCAAGCGCGTAGTACCCGCTTGCCTGCAACCGAACACCGTGTCTATGGTTCCCGTGCGTCACTGGCGAAAGGAGAATAGAGTGTTTTTAGCCCCGTTGAAAGCCGGGCGATTTCCACTCTTCTCACATTCTGGCATCTGAAAATGTCAGTATTGCATGTTGTGCTACCCGCATGCCTGCAAACAAACGCCAGTGCGGATAACACCCGCGCTGACTAAAAGCCTATATGTCTTCACTGTGGCCCAGTGGTAGATTCCCCAGCTTTCGCGCGGTTGACCTGGGTTCGAATCCCAGGTCCGCCGGCAGAAAATAATTTTTGCCGCCAAATGCAAATCACTCTGTCAGTGCCCTGAGAGGCCACTGCAGATGTGTATTTTGCAGCCAATGAGCACGTGGTACAACCCGCGCTCGACTAGCCGCCGCCCCGGTGGCCGGACTTCCACCGAAGCCCGTCGCTCGTTCAGTTCCAAGAAATGTGACTGTTCCAGTGTATTCTGCAGTGTACAAGCCCGCTTGCCTGCACACAAAAGCCTTTTATGGCTACCCAGATAGATCCCATGGGATGTATTTTCTGGTGTCCCGGCCACGGCCGATGGTGCTATATGTGTAGAGGAGATGCCCACTGCCTAGTGCCATCCCTGCACACAAGCACAGCCCTTCACATAGGGCCCGAGACTCATAAATTCGACTCAGGTCGATCGCGCACACAACATGGCAAACACCATGTTCTGCATGTCTCATGTTTTCTGTAAACAAAACCTATGTGCATTCGCTCTGCTCAGGCAGACAGTGCGCTCACTGCAGTGAATGTGCCCGCTCTCCGCGCCCATTTTCACTCACAGACATTATATGTCCCACGGGACTCGCCCCAGCCCTCCCTCGCTTGGTTAAGCACCGCAGCGGGGTCGAGCGCTGGCATTCTGCCCGCTGTTATCAGCGCGCTAAAGCACCTCTGCCGCCAAACGAGCAGAGCGCGCTTAAAAAAAAATAAATAAAAAATAAAAAATCCCGGCTACGGCCGATGGTGCTTCAAGTGTAAAGCAGATGCCCACTGTCCGGTGCCCATCCTTACGCACAAGCACAGCCCTTCACAGGGCCCGCGCTCATAGAATCGACTCAGGTCGATCGCGCATTCAAAATAATAAACGTGCCCACTGCCTTAGTGCCCACGAACACTATGTTCTGCAAATGCCACGGTTTCTGTGACACGAAACCTGTGCGTGCTCGCTCTGCTCAGGCAGACAGCGCGCCCACAGCAGTAAATGTGCCCGCTCCACTGCGCCCACACTTACTCACAGACATCATGAGTCCTACGGGACTCGCTCAGCCCTCCCTCACTCGGTTAAGCGCCGTAGCGGGGTCGAGCGTGAGCACTCTGCCCGCTGTGATCAGCGCGCTCCCCGCCTCAGATGTCACAGGCATGACGCCTATGTTACAGCACACCGAAGCACTTCTGTCGCCCAGCGACCAGAGCGCGCTTCGCATCCAACCTTTAGCCTACCATGCAGAAGCATGGGCAGCGCTTCCAGGGGTTTCGGATTGGGTGCTAGACATTATACAGAGAGACTACTCGCTACAGTTTTGTCGCCGTCCTCGCCGCTCCACAGCGCGAGTCGAAACTACGGTGAATTCGGAAGTAGCACACCTACTTCGTGCAGAAATATCAAAACTGATGAGCAAAGGGGCTATAGAGCCTGTATCTCAAGCTCAAAGCGAAGGGGGGCTGTACAGCAGATATTTTCTGGTTCCCAAAAAAAAAAAAAAAAAAGACGGGGGTTTTCAGACCCATACTGGATCTAAGACGGCTGAACAAAGCATTAGTGAAACGCAGTTTCAGGATGCTCACTACCAGGAAAATCCTTGCGCACATTCGCAGAGGAGACTGGTTCATGTCAATAGATCTGAAGGACGCGTATTTTCAAATACAGATAGCGTCACGTCACAGGCGATACTTGAGATTCGCCTTCGAGGGCCAGACATACCAGTGTACAGTCCTGCCGTTCGGCTTATCCCTGACACCCCGTACATTTACGAGGTGCATGGACACAGCGCTCGCACCGCTCAGACTCAGAGGCATGCGAGTGCTGGATTATTTGGACGACTGGATGATTCTAGCTCAATCACGATCAGAGCTCGTGGAGCACAGGGCCATTTTACTCGATCACCTCGAGAATCTTGGTCTCAGAGTCAATTGGACGAAGAGTTCACTGAACCCCAGTCAAACGATTTCGTTTCTGGGCACAGTTCTGGACTCACAGTCTATGAGAGCGCGGCTGTCACCACAGCGCGTGTTAGACATTCAGCGCACAGCGAGCCTTTTCCGCTGCGACGCTATCGTCCCGCTCAGGAAATTTCAGAGGATGCTAGGTCTCATGGCCTCAGCATCATCAGTTCTTCAGCTGGGCCTGCTCCGCATGCGCCCTCTGCAGTTCTGGCTGAAAGCGTGAGTACCGCGCAGAGCGTGGGCATCAGGTCAGTTACGTCTCAGGGTCAATCAGAGCTGCGTGGCAGCCCTGAAACCTTGGAGAACGAGCGACTGGTACCAATCAGGTGTAAGCCTGGGGACTTCCTCGATAGTGAGAGTGGTGTTGACAGACGCCTCCACCTTGGGATGGGGAGCGCTGCTCGAGGGCAGACCGTTCTTCGGCCTGTGGTCAGAACGAGAGAAGCTCCAACATATCAACTGTCTGGAAATGCTGGCAGCAGAAAACGCATTGACGCGTTTTTGTCCCCTAACCAAGGACCAGCACGTGGTAGTCCATTCGGACAACATGTCTGTGGTGTCCTATATAAATCGCCAGGGCGGTCTCAGGTCCCGGAACCCCTATACAGGCTGGCGGAACGCCTCCTAATATGGGCTCAGCGCAACTTGCACTCGCTGAGAGCAGTGCACGTGCCTGGGCTCCAGAATCTGGGTCCAGAAAACCTGTCCAGGAACAATGTTCCTACGAGCGAGTGGTGTCTACACCCGCAAACAGTCCAGCTGTTGTGGGAGACATTCGGCAGGGCGGAGGTGGACCTGTTCGCGTCCCACGAAAACGCTCACTGCCCCGTGTTCTTTTCCAAGAGCGAGAGCGCGCTGTCCCGAACGTGGCCGCGCTGCCCGCTCTATGCTTTCCCTCCCGTCTCCCTCCTGTCTCAGGTGATAGAACGGATCAGGGAAACGAAATGCTCAGTGCTGCTCGTAGCGCCGCTCTGGAAGAATCAACCTTGGTTCCCAGCTCTGATGCAGCTAGCAGACACTGCCCCGTGGCCAGTGCCATTGAGGAGGGACCTCCTCTCGCAGGCCAAGGGCTCGATTTTGGATTTTGGGCTCGATTCAGTCTCTAGGAAGGAACGATTTAGTCATCCGCTTCCTCAGGGGAGCCAGGAGGCTGAATCCTCCCAGACCTCCCTCAGTCCCTGTGTGGGACCTCTCTACGGTTTTGGAGGCTATGAAAGGTCCCCCTTTCGAGCCCATCCAAATGATTAGCCTCAAACATCTGTCATTCAAGACAGTGTTTTTGTTGGCTCTCGCTTCGGTGAAGCGCGTAGGTGACCTGCACGCGCTCTCGGTGAGCGCAGCGTGCTTAGAGTTTGGGCCAGGTGACTCAAGAGTCATACTCAAACCTAGACAGGGTTACGTGCCAAAATCCCTCAACACACCGTTTCGGGCTCAGGTCATTTCCCTGTCTGCCCTCCCGGTGTCGGGCGAGGAAAGGGACTCGAGTTTTCTTTGCCCTGTTAGGGCTCTGAGAGCTTATGAGTCTCGCTCTTCTGTCTTCAGACAGTCTGAGCAGCTGTTTGTCTCGTTCAGTGGACGTTCCAAGGGAATGGCTGTTTCGAAACAAAGTCTATCCAGATGGATAGTCGATGCTATAGCGCTAGCTTACACTGCCAAGGGTCTTCAGTGCCCGTTGGGTGTCAGAGCGCATTCCACGAGAGGCGTCGCCTCCTCGTGGGCTTGGTCTAGTGGGATTTCCTTACAGGACATATGTATGGCGGCAGGCTGGGCCTCGCCGTCTACATTTATCAGGTTTTATAACCTAGAGGTTCCCGCCTTACAGGCTAAGCTATTGTCGGTATAGCTGAATCAGTTATCTGTTTAGGGTACTGAGATCGCTAGCGCACTGCGCTACCGACTGTCATATGGGCAGTATTGCATAAGACCCAACATTTTCCCAGTGATGTCAATATTTTCGTGAAAAAGAGTTTTTCCCCCTAGCGTAAGATAAATTCTTACGCAGTACTCGTTCCCTCTTCTAGAGAGAACCGAGGTTACGTTAGTAACTGAGTACGTTTTCTGCTTCGGCATATTATTGAGCCAATTGGATAAATTATGCAGCGATAATTGTGTGGGTGTGTTGGTATGGATGTCAGAGTGAGGATGTCAGAGTGTGTGTGTGTAATCAAATGTGTGTGTGTGTGTGTGTGTGTGTGCGTGCGTGTGCGTGTGTGCGTGTGCTTGTAATATTTGAGAGAGAAAAACTCTACTGCAAATCACAAACCCAAGGACTGCGCCCAAACTAACTCTCACTGAAAGCAGATTTTTTGAGATATCAACCTCACATCTGGAAAACAACTTGTGTAGATTTATGGCTTTGAATTTCTACCAGTTTTAGAGTTCAACATGTTTCATAATATATATATATATATATATATATATATATTATAAAGTTTAAGCCCTCAGTACATCATGTTTAGTACAATTAGAAGGGTTAAAAGGGTATCAAAGAACAGGCCAATAAGGTTTGGGAGTCGCTATCAAGCACAGTCCTTTTCTGACACATGGTCACAGGAGCACATGCTGTGAGAAGAAGGCAAGATTATTTGCTTTAATAGTCTTATATAAAATGACATGAACTGTACATAAAAAGTATGTGTGAGTATGAAGGTGTAGAGAAGCCTTTTGGCAGGATTTATGAAGTTTTTCTTATTTTGCATGTTCAGAAATCGGGTACTTTTCAAGGATGTCTTGGACAATACCTCACAATGGCAAATAATGTGTGACAAGAAGGGAAGATTCAGTGTTCTGGGTGCACAGGAACACCCAAAGTGATGTGCAAAAAGTGTAACGTACACCTCTGTTTCACAGCAGAGAAGAACTGCTGCACTCGGAGTGAAATCTCATTACATCAAGTACATGATATGACACGATACAAACCTATGCTTGTTTCAAATCAAATCAAATATATTAATGTGTTTCAAGTGTTTTTCTCTTTTTACTTAATGATTTCTTGACATTTTTTAAAACGATTTGTGATTTTGTTTTATTGCTCTCTGACTAATGATCAATAAATCAATAAAATGTTTCCAAATGAGCCAAGAAATGATGTGGAATCATTTTTATCATGTGCCATCAAAATGTTTTGCAGTAGAGGGTTAATATATATGAATGTCTTCAAATCAATAGTGTCCTCATCAGTTGTTAAATAAGTGCAATGTAAATATTAATAATGACTGAATCAATAATATGTTTGATTCTGTCAATAGACTCTTCAGAAATGTGTGTATAATAGCTTGGCATTTCTCAACATGAGGAAGTTGTTTGATAAAGTGTTTGTGACTGATCTACAGTCTTCAGGATAATGATTTAAATAGCGAGAGTCACTTTGCATTGTCAGCACATGCTTCAGTGCTCTGAGAGTGTTTATAGTGCTGTGAGTTTAACACTTCATGACTGAGAGCAGAACAGAACACACTCTTCATCATCACACAAGACTAAACTACAGCAATGAACACAATCAGCATCTTCATCTGGACCATTGCACTGTTTATTCAAGGTAAGATGTAAAAACTGACTCTGGTTTTGGTGTTTTTGTAAAAGTATATGATGATAATAGTTTTAAACACTAATAGTTTTTCTTTTCTCTTCTTCAGAATCCAGAGGAGTGACTCTGACTCAACCTGAAGTTAAAACTGTCCAACAGAGTCAAACAGCAACAATAGAGTGTAATATAGATGTAGGAATACGCGACAGCTACTTAGCCTGGTATCAGCAGAAACCTGGAGAAGCTCCTAAACTCCTGATTTATTATATAAACACCCTTTATACTGGAACTCCATCTAGATTCAGTGGCAGTGGAACAGCAAGTACTGGACGAGATTTTACTCTGACCATCAGTGGAGTCCAGACTGAAGATACAGGAGATTATTACTGTCAGAGTGCACACTATATCAGTAGTAGCTGGGTGTTCACACAGTGATAAAGAGTCGTACAAAAACCTCTGTCAGTCAGACGTCACAGTGACTGCACTGATACAGCTGAGAGAAACTGCAGCTGCTGATGGAGGATCACAAACTACACAATATCAAACCTTTCACAGACTTTATTCATGTATTATGATATACTAAGTAAACACATAATCGTATATCCCTTACTAAACTGGACTAAAATGTGTAGAAAATGTGAGTGGTGCTTGTCCTTGTAAAAGTTCTTGTTCTTGTAAAGCCGCTACAATGTAATTATTGCACTTCCATCCTTCACCACTAGAGGACACATCTTTATATTACTATCTTCCCTATCTGTCAGCGAGAGAGTTTTCCTGCACTTCATCTAGAAAGAGAAATGTCACACTTCACATCAGAAGGCCTACTCTCTCATCCCTGCATAGAAAGACACATGTACGAATGAGACGCTAAAATTAAAATGGTTAAAAGCACCATTTTTAAAGGAGTCATAACCTGTAATTTTCACTTTTCCACGAGAATCAATGTATGTTATGATTGCCTAACGATTATACACTGGCCGGGAAGCCGATATTTAAAAGTGAAGCGTTTGTTTACCCCTGGGTTCGTAAAACAGCCCACGTGCACGCGCACTCAAATATGAGATTTTAATTTCTGCCCGACTTGACGTCAAGACGGGGCAGGATATACCATATATGGACACCGCAGACCTATGCTGCAGGAAGCCCGCCCCTCTCCCCCTCATATTCAGTTCAGTCGAGAAAGATGCAGAAACATAGTGCACACGTGAGTTGCTCTGTTGTTGACTGCCAGAATCAACATGTAAATGTGTTTTCTCTCCCAAGAACGGACCAAGCTGTCAGGGACCAGAGGATTAAATTCATTTTTAATGACGCGGTTCCTACAACCCTTCCCACTGGCTTAACGTTAGGTGTCTGTGATCATTTTACATCGGAATCCTTCACAAATTTGGGGCAATATCAGGCGAAGTTGGCATCGAAGCTCCGTTTGGAAAAAGGGGCCATTCCAACAATCAGAGACTTGCCTGCAATTGAAACGGTAAAACTGTGTTTTTATAGGTCTACTGTGTGTAACAAACAGCAGCTAACTGCTAATGCGGCTATTGTATGCTAGCGGGAGTATTAGCTTCGAGGTAAACATGGGGAATGGCTGTTACTTTGCAAACAACAAATGACTGAGATTGCAGTTACATTTAAAGTTACGCTAACTGAGCATGGCAGTCATAGTAAATGAATAAATGTAGTAATGAGAAATCAGAAAAAACTTGCGCCATGATGTCATTTTGGAATGATATGCTAAAGCGTTACCTGCGGTGTCAACCCCCCTCCTTCCGGCCACCAATCAACGCGCCCCTCATTTGCATTATTAAAATGACCGTCCACAACAGCCAAAATATCGCATCAGATCTCGCGAGACAATAATGCCTTTAGAAATAAGGGTCAGAGGAGCTCTGTGTTTATTTTCTTTCCACTTTTCTTTTTTAGAAGGGCCTGAAAGACTATAATAGAGCCTGGGTATCCAAGGTAATACTAGGTTATGACTCCTTTAAGGAAAATGTACTAATCACACTGATGCACATTATGACAGAAACCCTTAACAATGTTCTAAAACCATAAATGATTATGATACAAATAATAATAAAAAAAACTACCATTGCAATGCATCTTCCTATGGTTTCCCTATAATTAAGATTCACCCACAACAACTGACTGGAACTCAGATCAGAACCATTAGAAATATAACATTTCATTCAAGTTTTGCTGAAGTTAACTCACTTATAGAACATTTCTCCTTATACATGAAAACATATAAATTAAACTCAGATGTCCAAAAACAACTGGCTACACTGACATTACTGTTTTATCTATTTATAATGTGGTATTAATAAACTTTTACTTTTTTGTGGTACTAACAAAACAAGCCCTACAATTTAATAAACTAACACATAATATAAAAACATTTAATATTTAATGATATTAGATGATTTGGTCATTCCATTTACATTAGGCTACACCTTCAATAAAACATTTGCATTTGGTGTGTAAAGGTGTTTGTATGCTGTTTTGACCAGCACTGGTCTCCAGCGAGTGCCAAAAGTGTAAGCGTGGAAAAATGGATGTCAGAAGAATACAGATCATATTGATTTTGCGTTAGCATGAAGCTGCAGTTTCACAATACATGAATTACACTTACGAAAACCAGTCAAATGTTGTACTTTTTTTTTCTTGCGTTTGAAACGTGATTTACACCTTTACAAATCTTCTCTTGCACATGCAAATTTAATTTACGCTTGCAATCTTATGCACACTTTCACAAATCTTACCCTGCGTATGCGATTCTTCAAGGCATCATATTACTTTCATAGTATGTGTGTTCATCGGTCCCTGTAACATCCAAACAAGATTTAATGTTAGAGCTGTCATTTATGTGATCAAAAGGCTACTAAATCATAGACAAATAAAATCTATAATTAATGGTTACACACACACACTGTTGGCGGTGCGCTCAAAGTCATCTGTCAGTTGTGCAGACTACCAAAATCTCCTGAATGAAGTTAAAACCCATCATGTCACTGGATAAAATAAAATTGACTAGCAAAAATACAGGAGGCCGCCTTACAAACGAGTGTGTGGAGGATATTGTCATTTCGCGTAAGGTTTTGATGGCATCATTTATTTATAAGGAGGGCAACACTCCAGTCCAGGAGGTGGTGCTAATGCACCTAAAACGGTTTATTTATGTACTGTATGCTTCAGCAGCCGGTGTTTATTTCTTGTAAATGTAACGTAACGTAGGAAAGGAAACGTGGAAGTTAAAATACTTAAATAAATACTGATAACATATTTTGGGCGGTTTTGTGTGCATTTTGGCAGTTTTTGAACAGTTTTTGGGCTGGAATTCATCAGCTGGATGATTTATCACATCTTTATCACAAGGCTCTGTCCCAGCCTGATCATCTTCTAAATGGTGTGTTCAGTGTTGTGCATGAACGCGTTCAATGAACGACGTTCACTGAACGCGTTCATATTTTCGCCGAACGCTGAACTGAACGAATCACTTTTCATACAATGAACGTGAACGAGAGCGGCGCTCACTCTGGCAGGAATGAGCAGCACGCGCAGTTCACGTTCACGCTCATTTGAAAAGTCAGGTTTTACCAGGGCTTAATTTGAGCCGGAACATGTTCCGTCACCTCCGACATTGAATCCGGAACCTTTTTTATTGGATCCGGCACCTCCTGTGTCACTAAAATTAATTGCCTAAATGAAAAAAAAAAATACTGTATGTGTAGTGTTCAATGTTTGTGACACATGACTTGCGCGCTTGTTGTACGAGTTGAGATTGCTGTTAGCCTCGATCGTTTCACTCAGGGGAAAAATGTCAAAAAGACAGGAAAGTTTGCTTAACTTTTTCAACGCTGGACAGTCAGATCCCAAACAAGCAAAAATCGTTTTCGCTGATCAAAAAGGAGACCACGGTGGACAAAGCCTAGTATCGATATCTCGTTATTTCGACATAATAAGGGGACATTCTAATCTGCATTAAGCCACATTAAGCGTTCTTATAGCCTAATGGTTTTCTATGGGAGGAAAATGCTTAACCGTTCATATTATGGGCTCATCTGATTTTTTGTACATAGCATAGCCTATTTGTTAGGATTTTAGTATCATAATGATTAGGCTAATAAATGCACGCACAATTATCCGTGAACTTGATTTGAACAAATGCCTTTCAACTTGTGTGTGGAAAATTCAGAATTAAATTAATGTGCAGAAATTTGTACAAATAGAGAGCAGGCTATGTAGGCCTACTATACTGTTGTAGCCATTAAAAAAAAGCGCGTTTCATATTTGTTAAAATATTATAATGTTATTTTTTTTTTTCCATTTATGTTGATTTATGAAAAGTGAACAGCACGACCGAGTAAGATATGATGCGCAATATGAGACATGGAGCGGGTCAGACATGATTTTGACCGTTGAAGTTGAAGTTGTTATATAAAGCCTTTCTTTAAAGTGAATTTCGTTTTGTATAAATTGTATCTTAATTTTAATCAATTTTTCATCAACCAATTGCCTGTATTTAATGAATAGGCCGACGAAACAAATATAACGGAGGCGCCCGCGCGCTCACTTGCATTGCACGTGAACTAGAGCACATCCTAAATTAACGAAACTCAGTGTATGCCTCACACAGACATGACAAATACATCAAATACACAAAGCTTGAAATGTCTTTAAACGAAATAATTCAAAAAGAAAAAAGAAAAAGGCTACTCTCTGATTATGTAATCCTATTCATGTGCATTTCTCTCTATAAGCGCGTTCACACGGAGATGGCGATCGTCAACTTCATCTTTGCAGCCGAGTCGACACTTTTAGAGAAAACACTTGTTTATTAATAAAAATCAATACACGCGTCACCGGATTTACAGATGCACGCACACATATTATTTCGAAATAACGAGATATTGTGTTGAAATAACATTATTATTAATAATAGTCTACATCTTTTAGAATAGGCCTATTTGATTGAATGCTGAATGTTGCGCTTGTTCAATTTAATAAAATTAAAACTTTAATTGTGATCATTAACATAACTGAATATTAAATATTTAGTGACCAAGTTTTGCGCAGCTCCCCATCAATGATCTAGCACCCAGTCAGCATGCTGTCCCTGCAGAGAAGCTACGTACGCAGTGTAATTATTTTTTTTTTTTTTTTTTTTCGTTACCTCTAACCCCCGTTTTGAGTGTCAGGACTCTGCGCTCCGATTAAGCACTGGTAAAGAGTTTCTATTGAGTAAGATAGTGGCCTATATTTAAAAGAATTTAGCAAATGAACGTGAACTAGTTCATTTTTAGATATGTGAACTTAGTTCATTTAAAAAAAAAAAAGAACTATGAACGTGAACTAGTTCATTATCATCTGTGTGAACTGAACTTTGAGCTAGTTCTTTTTAAGTATGAACTGGCACAACACTGGGTGTGTTTTCATTTATTTGTTCTTTATTAAATAAAGTATGTTTTTGTACAGTTCATGGTATGTAGTCATTTGGTTGTAGTCAGTGGTTAAATTGGGCCGGGGCTCTCCGGGGCTCAGCCCTGGCACATAAGTCTGCTCGTTTGTGTCCTGATGTGCCTGTTTGCAGTCAGTTCCCTACTGGATATTATGTCACATAACAACTTGAAAGACTTTATAGGAAAACGAATCTCACTGTGCACAAGGACATGTATTCAAATCACAATCTTTTTTACAAAGATTCGATTTCTAAAGCTAAAACCACCTATTATTCTGGTTTAATCAGTTCAAGTGAAGGAAATTCAAAGGCCTTTTTTTCACTCATTACAAACTTCATAAAACCTCGGGATCCACTTCCTCCTCACTTGTATTCCTCTGATTTTTGTAATTCTATATTATCATTTTTTTCTTTAAAAATTGAACATATCCACCAGCGCCTTATGTCTACTTCTGGTCCGAACTCACCTGTCCCAGTTTCATTTGCTCCCACCTGTCTACTCTCAGCATTTACCTTACCCTCAGTAAATGAAATTAATGAACTCATTCAAAAATCCAAATCTTCAACCTGCAGATTAGACCCCCTTCCAACTGTGCTTGTGAAAGCCACTGTTTCTTTTCTGTCCCCTCTCATTACTAACATCATTCACTCTTCACTTACCACTGGAATTGTTCCTTCTTCTCTTAAAACAGCTTCTGTAACTCCCATTCTTAAGAAACCTGGTTCAGATCCCAACGACCATAATAATTTCCGTCCTATTTCACACACCACATATATCCCTCTATGGTACGGTGTTGCCTCCAGGCAACATAGTCTATTTTAGCTTTTTATAATAAAAACTTAATAAAATTTAATTGGTCAATGCTCTCTAAGGGGAGGGGAACTCAAATACTAACCGTTGAAAATGCAAAAGAGTGGTCAGATGACCCACAGGGGTCCATTTTGGTCCCTCTTTCAGCACACGTGCACATGTCACATGGCTCCATATTTTCTCCACTGAAAAGGGCATTTTTCACTAATTTCTGTCCAGATAATCAGTTACAAAAAATCTGAGTCACCTTCATTGGTAAGTAAAGAGGTATTTTCAAAAACTTTACATTATATATCATCCAATATTTCATAGGAAATTACATAAAACTGCATGTTGCTTTAAGGCAACATTGTACCATAATGGAACCACATAAGGCCATACCAGGCATACTAGGTTTGAATACTTGAAAGTATATTTTATTTGTAAGGAAAGAAGTTTGAATTATCTAAATGTATTTGCATTTTTGCTAACTGAAAACTCAGCATGGTTCGACGGGACATTTGGCCACTATAGTGGGAAATCGGACAAATAGTGGGTTCGTGGGATGAGGGCGTGGCTTGTGAGTGGTCAGCGGGGGCCGACTGGTCATTTGGCCACTATAGTGGGTAATCGGACAAATAGTGGGTTCGTGGGACGGGGGCGTGGCTTGGGACCGGTCAGGGGGGTCAACATGACATTTGGCCACTACAGTGGGCAATCGGACAAATAGTTGGTTCGTGGGACGGGGTGTGGCTTGGAACTGGTCAAGGGGGTCAACATGACATTTGGCCACTACAGTGGGCAATCGGACAAATAGTTGGTTCGTGGGACGGGGGCGTGGCTTGTAAGTGGTCAGCAGGGGTCGAGGGGATATTTGGCCACTATAGTGGGTAATCGGACAAATAGTGGGTCCGTGGGACGGGGGCGTGGCTTGTGAGTGGTCAGCAGGGGTCGAGGGGATATTTGGCCACTATAGTGGGTAATCGGACAAATAGTGGGTCCGTGGGACGGGGGCGTGGCTTGTGATTGGTCAGCGGGGGTCGACGGGACATTTAGCCACTATAGTGGGCAATCGGACAAATAGTGGGTTAGTGGGACAGGGGCGAGTGCCACCAAACTGAGGATGAAGGCGGCGCTACTTCTGGAGGTCTCGGATAATCGGGGGGCTCCTGTCAGGCCCCCCCGACCCCACCCGGGTCATTAGGTCAGCCAGGGAGGTCTTCCACATGTTTGATCTTGCTGTTGTTGAGGCCTGGCTCCTCTACCGGAGAGACAGCAGAGTTAGGATGAGGTTATGGTGATTGTTAATGTTTTAACCTTGAAACAACACCGATTGTAATGATATGATAACTTGATGATATGATGGTTTGTAGTACTTGCGTTTCACGATGGTACAATGTTGCCTGAGGGCAACAGTTGGATAATAAATATTACTTTTTATTAAATATGAAATGTGTAATTCGTTAAAAACTTGATAAATATGTTTGTTCAAGTGTTTAGTTAAAGAAATTGATGTTTTCAATAAATATATAATTTTCTTCTTCATGAAAATGTCAAATGTTTAAATTTGTCCATTGTGGTACAATGTTGCCTTGAGGCAACAAACTTTTAATTAATAAAAAAAAATAATAATAATGATTATAGTGTCCATTTTTAAGCAGGAAAAACATAACACACTATTTTTTCCTCACTGATATCATATTGCGTACCATAGAGGGTTAAATATATATATATATATATATATATATATATATATATATATATATATATAAATTTCCCCCGAACCCCCCTAGCATTTACTGTCCCCCCCAGGTTCAAAATTGCTCCTACGCCCCTGCAAATGTTTATCAGATGTTTGTACACAGTTAAAGCAATGCTGTCAAGAAAACGATGTTTAACAAATCTGGAGAAGTATGTGTGCTTAATGAAGCACGACTGGTAGCTATATGAAAATTCAACGTTTTACAACTTAATATAATTAATATATCAATATTTAATATAAATGTCTTCAAATCAATAGTTTCCTCGTCAGTTGTTAAATAAGTGCAATGTAAATATTAATAATGACTGAATCAATAATATGTATGATTCTGTCAATAGACTCTTCAGAAATGTGTGTATAATAGCTTAGCATTTCTCAACATGAGGAAGTTGTTTGATAATGTGTTTGTGACTGATCTACAGTCTTCAGGATAATGATTTAAATAGAGAGAGTCACTTTGCATTGTCAGCACATGCTTCAGTGCTCTGAGAGTGTTTATAGTGCTGTGAGTTTAACACTTCATGACTGAGAGCAGAACAGAACACACTCTTCATCATCACACAAGACTAAACTACAGCAATGAACACAATCAACATCTTCATCTGGACTCTCTGCCTCTGCATTGAAGGTAAATGTTTCAAGAAAATGTTAAATTGAAATACTCTAATACTCTTTTCTAACTCTCAGTATTTCTAACAGGTTTCAGTGGACAGGTGACTGTGACTCAGACTCCTTCTGTAAAAACGGTTCAAACTGGTGAATCAGTCTCTATAAACTGCAAAACAAACACAGAAGTGCGTGATAGCTGTCCAGGTTCATATACTTGTATGGCCTGGTACTCACAGAAACCTGGAGAAGCTCCTAAACTCCTGATTCATTCTGCAAACCAAAGAGTTTCAAACACTCCATCTAGATTCAGTGGCAGTGGATCCAGAACTGATTTTACTCTGACCATCAGTGGAGTCCAGACTGAAGATTCAGGAGATTATTACTGTCAGAGTGCACACTATGGTCCAGTGTTCACACAGTGATAAAGAGTCGTACAAAAACCTCTGTCAGTCAGACGTCACAGTGACTGCACTGATACAGCTGAGAGAAACTGCAGCTGCTGATGGAGGATCACAAACTACACAATATCAATATTTAGTTAAAATTTTCTACAGACCTTAAAGGTAAATATTATTTTCTTTATGCTAAAATACATTAACCCAGTTTATTGTTCATTGACTAATATTAGTTTGTCACTCATGTGTGTCTCTCCCTCAAATGCAGGGCCGGCTCAGGCTCCGCTGGTTCCCTAGGAGAGATTTTAGATAGATCATTCATATGAATTACAACTTACTATAATATAACATGAATACTGATAAATGTTAACATAAATATTAAATAAATAAATTTTGAAATAAATAATTTATAAAAAAATCAAAAAAAAAAAAAAAAAGAATCACACAAGAATTAAACTACAAATCGACAAAAAAGTGCAAAAACTCTATTACATGATACAGCCCAGCACACTAGAGCTCTTAGTCTCAAAGTCATCAATGACTGAATCAAAAGCCAAGTTTTGAGCCCCATGATGACTGATGCTGATCTCTGCAGGTCCACTCAGACGCTCTCGGCTCATGTCAAGTCAAGTCAAGTCATCTTCATTTATATAGCGCTTTTAACAATGTAGATTGTTTCAAAGCAGCTTTACAGAGATTAGCGTATATTTTAAGGTAACAGAGATTGTTTTGGCTTTATAGCAGAGTTACGTTTTTTTTCCAGCTAAAGTTAGTTTTGATTGATTCGCTTCCGTCGCAACGATCATTTGTTATTAAATTAGGGGCCGCTAAGACGACACCATTCCCTCTACACAAACTTTAAACGTGAACCTGTGAGAAACGCTGATGGCGTTCACATGCGCATTTAGAATGGGTTCTATAGTTATGTGCGTTTGAATATACGCAGGTTTGGAATTCCCTACAAGCCAAGCCTAAACAAAGTATACTTGTCTTTCCTTATAAATTTGATAAAGAATTGTATTTTATTTTGTTGCTTTGGGGTAGGAACGCGAAACGAATTTTCCCGACAACGCCTTATCTGTAGAGTGGTAGAGGGATCCTCCATAGGGAGAGACGAGTTGGCACTTCAGCACTGCGTTGTCATCGGGTCCAGGCGAAGGTCCTTCGTCAGATCTGGATACGGCCTGGATTCACAATCATGGTAGACCTCATGTGTTTTAATCAGCTTGATCTTTGAAAAGCTCCTCTCCGCAGCCGCTACAGTCACTGATACTCTCAGTGCACACACACGTTTGAGCAGATTTCTTGCAGTCGCTTTTCATGATAAAACTCAGGAATCTCCATGGTGGTCATGTTGGCTGATGGTAGGTCAGGGAAACTTCTCATTTCTAGGGCGAGTTGTTTTCATATATGTCTAATTGTCCACCATTACTTAAAGTGCCGCTTAGTGTCTCACACACTGCTGCATCAGTTCTTCATTTTTCATCTTAGGGAAGTTGACAAGAACACCAAACTTCTCCTTGACCTCTGCCAAGGTCTTGAACCTCTCCTCCAGTGACACAATGGCCACATCCACCACTACATTACACATGTTCTCCATCCTCTTCAGTGCATCATTGATGGGCTCATCTGGACATTCATATGAGAACTGTCTATGTGTTGATCACAGCCTCTTCTCTTTGAGAACAGCATCCTGTAACCCCCGTCAGCCGATTAGGGGTTGACTTATAGTAAAAAAAGACAACGGCTCACTAGAATTTACTTAGATTACTTTCAGGATCGCATTAGACCAGATTAATACTCATCAGAAGACTCAAGAACTTGTAAGAGGCAAGAGCACACACACACACAAGGATAGGATTTAAATGTACTTATTTATATAAAGGTGAGATTTGGATTTTTTTTTCAGATTTCTGACAGAATACACAAATTGTGTATGTATATATATCACTGTATAGAAAGTAACAAAAACAAACAAAATAAATGTAAATCAAAAGTGCATAAATTAACTTAAAATCGGACTTTTCACCAAATAAGGTAACTGAATTAATTTTAAATGGAACTTCACAAAAGAAATTCTTTCCCTCTAAATAAATTAAATTTTGTTCTCGACTCAAAATGTTCAAATTCTAGATTTCTTCCTTTACTTATGACCTTATGTCAATAATAGCTCAAATTTAACACTTGAATTAACTCAAACCAATTCTAACAACACATTTAGGGAAAAAAATAACCCAAATACAGTGTATGTGAAATCACATATACAAATTTACACCATAAACATAAAATTGCATGAACAAAAATCTGTTCAGTAACCTTTTAGAATGCACAGTTCGATAATGTCAGTCCAGATGATAACAAATGATATTTTTTCTCAGTTCCTTATAAAGAATGATCCTGTGCTCAAAAATGAAATGATGTAAATACTCCAAACCTTCAAGAACCCAATGAAATATTTCGTTGGAAGCAATGCAGATGTCCAGGAAGGCAAAAGGTAAGTGTCTTTGGTCGTCTCAAGGGTGGCCCGCCATCTTCACACAGTGCACATTTGAAGTGTTCATAAAGCAGTCCTCGAACAGAAGAATCCAGAATCTAAATTCTAAGATAACAAAACTGGCCTGCGCACACACACAGGACAATATTCTTAATCAATCCACACTTACATACATTTTTTTACAGCTCTGTACATATTTTTATAACAGTGTATAAATTTACTCCATACAAAACTGAACATTTTTCCTCTCAAAAATACACCAATACACCACTGAATCACCATATTTCAATATGTATATTAAAATAAACATTTTAACTCACAGATTCCTTTGTGTATTAATGATATTTCCTATTTTCTTTCAGGTTTCCACCGGATGACGCAACGATGGCCTAACCCCCAATTTCCACCAGATGCGTAACGGCTGCGTTACGGCTCCGGCACGGCGGCGGAGTCAATAGGTTTCCATTAAAGTCAATGAGTGTATTTCCACTGAATGCGGTACAGCTGCGTTCCGACTCCGGCGATCCGCAGCCCTCCGGAGCAGATACGCAGAGCTTCTATTTTTGCCGGATGCCGGAGAGCTCCGCAGCACTACAGGACAGAGTGCGCAGGACAGGAAGTCGAGCAAAAAAACAGAACAAAACAAAACAAAATAAAAGATCCGGTTAATTTTCAAAATAAAATACACCGTGATCATGGCGGATCATATTTCCCTACACTACACCTTGAAAACGTCATAATATACCATTCGTCATAACGTTCTGTTTATAGAAACTACATATCGCGCGATCATACGTGAATTAGCGAGATCTCGTGGGTCCTCGTGACTTCAGCTGTCAGTCATGGCCGCAGCCGTTCCGCAGCCGTTACGCATCTGGTGGAAATTGGGGGTAACGCTACTCATTGGATTCCAGCGCAACAACAGTCACACGGATCAACAGGATAAAGGTAAGTTCTTTCCAAACTACTTCAATTCGTTCCACAACAAAACATCTACAAATGACTTTTAATAAATCAACATTTTGCGCAGTTATAAATCAACACTTCTAGCTCACGTTTCTCTTCTTGTGTTCTCTCGAACTTTCTTTCTACGCAGCTTCCCAGAGGGGGCGGAGTCAGCTTGACCTAATCGCAGTTGATTGGCTGCTCACCTGCGCAGCACAGACAAAGAGCTCAAAATAAAATAATATTTTATTGCAACTATTTATATTGCCTAATATTACAAATAAATCTTATCTAATGTGAAATAATTTGTATTTCAGCCTTTTATCTTATTTATTATTTGCTTCACATTTCTTGGTTGTTTAGTCTAACTGTATTCATAAAACTGACTCAGACTACGAATGTTTTTGAACCTGGGTTACAATCCACTTTCATTTCTTCACACATCTCTCTTGCTAAAGCTGGAGCTGAAGCAAAGCCTTTACCGCGGTAGTCAGTCAAGAAAGTTTTTGTTTTGCCAAGCCGGTCCACTGCCGTATCCAGCTGAAACACACTGCATCAGCTCACTGAAGTGCTCCTTCACTTGTGGATTCCCATATGGAAAAGGTTTGCTAAAAACTCCTGTGATTCTTATATGTTCCAACAGAATATTGTAAGGGACATATATGCTGCAAAAACCACATATATAAATTGCATAATATTAATGTATTTTTAATCATATTATGTCATATGTCCTACATACAACTAAAGCCATATAGATTTTCATGATGTAAAAACATAGGAAAATAATGCTAATTTAATATGAATGTCCAGCATGGACGTGTATAAAACACAGTGCAGTTTACCAGTCAGTGTAAAGCTGTACTTCACTCATGCTTGTTCTTATCTTGTCCTGAGTCGAGCCCTATATGCCTGTAGTCAATCATGGTTATATACTGTATAATCAGCCTTAGATGAAACACAACATTTAAACCACACACAAGCACACATTTTAATTGCAAAATTATTTATTACAGTGTATTCTGCAAGATACAGTTGCATATTTCACATATCAATAGTTTTCATTTTAAATCCTGCATCACCAGATTTCATTTTCATTTGTGACGATTTCTCTAAACTTTATCACAGTACAACTATGGTATACAACAGTTCTGTTCTTAACCTACAAACATAAAACTTTCCTAAATGTCGAAGTGATTCTTATGCGTATCACTCTAAAAAATAATATCACAGTAATAATTAACTTTATTAACTTAATAAAATCTCTGAATATCATTTACTTGATAGTTTGAGTTGAACATACATAAATAATTGACTAAAACTCCAACAATTAATTTTGTCTGAAATTTAGTTATATTTAAGTTTGAAGTTTTTCACTAAAATAATTTAGTATTTGAATAACCAAGTATTTATTTAAAATACACTGAGCTAATATATTTGTGAAATTTCCATCACGATATTTGAGAATGGATATAGTTTTATCTTCATAAGTGTAAAGTAACTGTTTCGAAGCCCAATTTTATACTTTTTTGTGTTGATTTAAAATTATTTTATGACTCTCTTTGTTTATCAGCTAATAAGAAAGCTGCTAAAACTTCTTTGCTGCTCAAAGAAATTATGGTTTCTTTATAAATTATTATTTATTTATGTATTCTCAATGTTATTTATTTCTAATTACTTGTAGGCCTACTCATTTTTTGTATTTGTAGTTTCTATGATTGTTTTGTGAATTGTTTTTTTTTTTTTTAGTAGACTATCCCTTATCTACTGCCTTGCTTTAGGCTACTTTGAGTTTACTGTCTTGTTTTTTATTTTATTTTATTTTATTTTTTGTGCTTGATATTGTATCCCCTGTGCTTTTTGTTCAATAAAAAAAAATTGAGAATGGATAATTAAACTGTTCTGTTTCAAAAACCACAAATATTTCTTAAATAAAATCAATATTATTAATATTTAACACGCATAAGAAATTTATTAAGTTTACTCAATTAAAACAACACACCCCTCCCCCACCCTCTGACGTGACGACAGCTCAGCGGTTGAGTGAGCGCGCGCTGTTTGAACTCTCTCCAAGCCAGAACAGTTCTCCTCTCCTCTCCTCAGTCTTCACTCTCCAAGCCAGAACAGTTCTCCTCTCCTCTCCTCAGTCTTCACTCTTCAGTCCAGAACAGTTCTCCTCTCCTCTCCTCAGTCTTCACTCTTCAGTCCAGAACAGTTCTCCTCTTCTCTCCTCAGTCTTCACTCTTCAGTCCAGAACAGTTCTCCTCTCCTCTCCTCAGTCTTCACTCTTCAGTCCAGAACAGTTCTCCTCTCCTCTCCTCAGTCTTCACTCTTCAGTCCAGAACAGTTCTCCTCTTCTCTCCTCAGCGGCGCAGAATTGGTGCATTTCCTCTGTGAAATTCAGGTGTGTGTATGTTTTACTTTATCTGTATAATCATTAATGTGCTTTAAATCATTTTATTTAATGCGAAAGAACATACAGACGCAATGTTCAGGGCTTAAAGTATTCCGGCACCGTGCCGGATCTCCGGCGTGCGGCCGTGAGGAAGAAAAAAAAACTTGGAACTTGCATGCGGTTTAATATTTTCGAGTCAATTGATTTCACCTACCAATCATATGAAAGGAACGCAGCTCTTACTAACGTTACAAGCCTATCAGAAGCAGAGCAGGGCGGGGCCTGGCAAGTGTGATTGAGATTTATACGTCACGTTAGCGTTGTCGGTGAAAGGAGCGCTAGTTCATGAAGCTTGGGGATGATGTCCTACCCACGGGCGTAATTTCCTATGGGGACACTTTCCAAAATCCCGTCGTTAATCAAAGAACAATGGGAACAGAGAAAATTACTAACTGCTCAACGCTTAAGGATTAATCTATTTTTCATTTATAATTTATGCAGTGCGGACTGTTTTATAAACGTATTCAATTTCTATATAATTCACATCGGTTAGACAGGTACAGGTAAATATGACATTTATTATGGGTTTAAGTGAGGATTGTTTTAAGTTCACTTAAAAGTTGTTATATTTTTTTAAGCCTAATAAATGTTTCAAATTTTGGAAAAATAAATTTTCATCGAGACATAAGTAGCTATATCAGTGATACTGGTCTTCATTCATAAAAATATGCCATTAACATGCTTGAAAATAAATGGTGCCAATGAATCCCCCAATGTAGGCAATATTGTATACGTGTTAAAACAGTGTAAAATATGCTGTATTGCTGTAACGTTAGGCTACTCATCGACAATAAAGGCCAATGTCATGTAGTTACACCGGTGGTTGTATGGAATATTTTTACAAAGGTTTAGAGGAAATAAAAAAAGTTAATATTACTGGCATATAAACACAGTTAATATTACTCATAAATATTTGTTTTTAAATTTTGAAAAACAAAAAAATTTCAAAAAATTTGTGAACTAGTGAACTGTGAACTGATGAAATAGAACGGTTAAGATTAAAATTTGGACACATGCTGCTGGCCCGAGAATTTTAGGTTTATTTCGCTTCTCCCCCCCACCTACAGAATGGCAGCCTATGGGCACTGGAACAATCCTTCCTAAAAACGCATTAAACTTTCGTTTACAAAGACGTGAAACTCACCGAGTGGTCAGGGGTGTTCACTGATATGCTCACAAAAATTGCTGCAAAAGACGCTTTCCAACAGGTTTTATCGTAGTTTTTGTCAAACACAAACAAACAAAAAAACTTGGACAAAAACTACGATAAAACCTGTTGGAAAGCGTCTTTTGCAGCAATTTTTGTGTGAGCATATCAGTGAACACCCCTGACCACTCAGTGAGTTTCACAAACGCACATCTTGCTTGTTGCACGCACACATATTATGTAACATCATTATTAATTAATACATCTTTTAGAATATTTGATTGAATGCTGAATGTTGTGCTTGTTCAATTTAATAAAATTAAAACTTTAATTGTGATCATTAAAATAATTGAATATTAAATATATAGTGGCCAAGTTTTGCTCATTTTTTAATAGTGTGTGTGTATATATATATATATATATATATATATAGGCCTATATATAATTGCGCAGGTCCCCCCGTCAATGATCTAGCACCCCCTCAGCACATGCATTAACGATTTTGCCGGGGCTTCAGCCCCGAATGTTTTTTGAAAAGTTGACTGACAAAAATGAAACTGGACAATAGCCTAGTATGTAAACCCCCGAAATCATAAGTTGCCTTATTTCATTGTGCTTTGGCTTTGCTGCTGTCTCTGACTAGTGATTGTTGAAGTCTGTCTCTGCAGACGCACCACGTGAGTGATTTCAGCCTAGAATATCTCCAGGATTTGCGCAACAGCAAACAATCTCACAGCAATTAAAAAAAGAGAATAAATAACGCAGTCTGCACCGCCACACAGTCCTCTGTCAGACCAGATGTTGTCAGGCTATATGTCAGTAAATCTTTCCTGTCGTATCAGCCGTGTGCTCGCGGCGCGCACTCTTCAATATCAAGCGCAAATGCAGCACGCCCTGTATCACGCAAAAGAAACGAGCATGTACGTCGTGTTCTGTCGTCAATTAAGTATTGAAATAACCAAAAGGGAGATTAAAACTGCGTCATTTTTCATTATTAATATTCTAACATTTTATCAATATTGCAAAGCCATCAAAACTTGACTTGTGTCATAAAAAAAATATTTTGTGACCAAAAATGTGAAAAATACATCTAGCCTAAATGATCGTTCTTGACATTCTTTTAACTATAAGCAACCCAATTTGTCTAGATCTGTAATATTATTTCCTTTGTATAATAAGCTTGTCTTTGTTTTAAATTATATTGTATTTTTATTGTGAGTGTGTTGGAACTGCTGCACAGTCGTGTGATTTAGTCAGCTTGATTAACATTATTACAATGTATTCCTATTTAACACAGATGTTCTTTGCTAATTACAGAAACTATAAGCAAAATATAAGTATAAATATATATTTATAAAATAAACAAACAAAAGATTGCACTGGTGTTTGATTGAAATGTAACATCTATATGCAAAATAATCCTTAAAAGATTTCTCATTTAAGGCCATTCCTGTTTGGAATATGTGATTGTGTATTGTCAACAATAAGCAGAAACGTTCTGCATTTCCATTTTGTACTGTGGATCATTCATTTCAACATTTATCCTCATTCTCATGTTTAAGAATCTGTTATCTGCTTGACAAATAATTTCTGCTACTGCCCACTGACATGCTTTTAAAGGTCCCGTATTATGCAAAATTCACTTTTGCATGCTGTTTGGACATAAATGTTTGTTGGCAGTGTGTGTACACAACCAGCCAATAGTGATAAAAATCCACTCACTCCTTTTTTATTAATCCCCATAAATCATCAGCAGTGTCTCCCAACGACCTGTTTTCAGAATGCTGTTTTAGTGACGTCACTACAGCACAGGCCCCGCCCACGAGTGTTGACAGACACTGCCGTTCTAACAGACCCGCCCTGATCCATGTATGTATCGCTGCAGCCCGGAGACCTGCAGGTGGGAGGAGCTTACGCCGCAAGTAGGAGGGATTTCAGAAATGTGCAAGTAGGAGGAGTTTACGCCGCAAATGGGAGGAGCTTATGCGGAAATATAGCAGGAAGTAGCGACAGTAATGAAAATAAACTATCAAATATTACGTTCCTCATCATGGTCTGTTTTCTTACAGCTTTGTTATTATTGTGTGTGTCCAATACCACTCACTGTCAATGATGAAGTCACGTCTTTACACCTTTTACCATACTTAAAGTGATAGTGTTTTAAATTCATCAGGCTGTAGGCCTTATTCAAGCACATTTCTGAATATTAGCTACATATTCTACAATTCTACATTATCAAGTAAATGAACATTAAAATGTGATGCAACTGGACTCAGTGAAGTGAATGTGTAAATACATGAAAAACATTTGGCTAATGTAAAAAAAAAAAAAAGTTACCATCCATCTTTACTGCATAATTTTTTTTAAATAGCAGACTAATGTTCTTCTGAACGTGTTACACATATATTACATTTAAATCTCAGGGTGGATAAATTATTTTTTTCAATGAATAAAATCATGTACAAGTCACTCAGAATTGATTGCAAAAGTGTTTATTTTATTTTATTATTTTTAGTCTTTTTTTATTATTTGTAAAGACACTATATCAGCTCATTAAGTTGGCTTGAGAGAGCCAACTTAGTGATATTGTACTTAAACTTATTAAGTTGGCTTGAGAGAGCCAACATATTGAAATCCTATTTAAACTTATTATTAAGTTGGCTTGAGAGAGCCAACATATTGAAATCCTATTTAAACTTATTATTATTAAGTTGGCTTGAGAGAGCCAACATATTGAAATCCTATTTAAACTTATTATTATTATTATTATTATTAAGTTGGCTTGAGAGAGCCAACATATTGAAATCCTATTTAAACTTATTATTATTAAGTTGGCTTGAGAGAGCCAACATATTGAAATCCTATTTAAACTTATTATTATTAAGTTGGCTTGAGAGAGCCAACATACTGATATTGTACTTAAACTTATTATTATTATTATTCTTCTGAGCGGAAAAAAATCTGACTCAAACTCCTCCTAGAGCTTTAACTCTACATACTCCAAACTCGGCTCAGACACTCAAACTGTTCTGACTTAGTGTGCTATATCTTTTCAGACTGATCGGACTTACGGTTTTCCTAAAAATGACGATCAAAACTCGGAAAAACTCCCATTGACTTACATTGGGGAGTTCTAAAAAATTCAAATCCAGATTCAAACTCACCAACCGACGAAAATTCAAATCAAAATACCTTGAAGACTAAACCAAACTGCCGTTCTATATACTATATTAGCCAATGAGACTCATTTAAACTAATGAACTCTAAACTTATACACTTATAAACTAATTAACTTATAAACTCATGAATTCATAGACTTATGAACTCTTAAACTCATAAATTAATAAACTCTGAACTCTTAAACTCATTTAAACTTATAAACTCTAAACTCATTAAAACTTATAAACTCTAAACTCATTTAAAACTTATAAACTCTAAACTCAAAAACTCTAACACTTATAAACTCATCAATTTATACACTTAAAAACTCTAAACTCATAAACTCTGAGTGTGTGTGTGTGTGTGTGTGTGTGTGTGAACACACACACACACACACACACACACACACACACACACACTAAACTCATTTAAACTTAAACTCTAAACTCATTTAAACTTGTAAACTCAAAACTCGTAAACTACTTTAAACTTCAAACCACTTTAAACGTTTTAAGTTTAAAGTTTCAAGCTCCCAAGCAACTCCATAGCAACCAAACTTGAGTACCCTAGCAACCGTTTTGCAAGACCTATATCTCTGTATCAGAACATCGTATAGAGATGAGGTTTGGCTCTTTTGACTCATGCTAGCAAACAGCACTTCCAACATGCTACACATGCTAGCAGTGAATAGCTACATGCTAATATCAATTAGTTAAGTGCTAAATCATACCAAGATCATGCTAAGGACTCTATAAAAACTCCATAGTAACCATCTGTGACAACTACCAACCACCTAGTAACACCATATCAACCGCCCTCAATACCATAGCAACCACCCAGAACACCCTAGCAACCGCCTAGCAACCACCCAGAACACCCTAGCAACCACCCAAAATACCTTAGAACACCCTAGCAACACCATAGCAACCACTCAGAACACCCTAGCAACTGCCTAACAACCACCCAGAACACCCTAGCAACCACCCAAAATACCTTAGAACACCCTAGCAACACCATAGCAACCACCCAGAACCCCCTAGCAACCACCCAAAATACCTTAGAACACCATAGCAACACCATAGCAACCACTCAGAACACCCTAGCAACCACCCAAAATACCTTAGAACACCCTAGCAACACCATAGCAACCACTCAGAACACCCTAGCAACCACCCAAAATACCTTAGAACACCCTAGCAACACCATAGCAACCACTCAGAACACCCTAGCAACCACCCAAAATACCTTAGAACACCCTAGCTACACCATAGCAACCACCCAGAACACCCTAGCAACCACCCAAAATACCTTAGAACACCCTAGCAACACCATAGCAACCACCCAGAACACCCTAGAAACCACCCAAAATACCTTAGGACACCCTAGCAACACCATAGCAACCACTCAGAACACCGTAGCAACTGCCTAACAACCACCCAGAACACTCTAGCAACCACCCAAAATACCCTAGCAACCGCCTAGCAACCGCCTAGCAATCACCCAGACCACCCTAGCAACCACCCAAAACAGCCTAGCAACCACCCAGAACACCCTAGCAACCACCCAAAATACCCTAGCAACCGCCTAGCAACCACCCAAAAGACCCTAGCAACCACCCAAAAGACCCTAGCAACCACCCAAAATATCTTAGCAACCACCCAAAACGCCCTAGCAACTGCCTAGCAACCACCCAGAACACCCTAGCAACCACCCAAAATACCCTAGCAACTGCCTAGCAACCACCCAAAAGACCCTAGCAACCACCCAAAATATCCTAGCAACCACCCAAAACACCCTAGCAACCGCCTAGCAACCACCCAAAAGACCCTAGCAACCACCCAAAAGACCCTAGCAACCGCTTAGCAACCACCCAAAAGACCCTAGCAACCACCCAGAACACCCTAGCAACCACCTAGCAACCGCCTAGCAACCACACAAAAGACCCTAGCAACCGCCTAGCAACCACCCAAAACACCCTAGCAACCACCCAAAATACCCTAGCAACCGCCTAGCAACCACCCAGAATACCTTAGCAACCACCTAGCAACACCATAGCGACCACCCATAACATCCTAACAACCGCCTAGCAAAAAACTTTCCGGTCCAAACTTTCTCAAGCCAACTTAAAGTTTGTCTCGACGAACTTTCGCATCTAGTTATTATTATTATTATTATTATTATTCCGAGACTAAAATTTCTATATGAAACTCCTCCTAGAGCTTTAACTCTACATACTCCAAACTCGGCTCAGACACTCAAACTGATCTGACTCGCGTTGCTATATCTTTTCAGACTGATCGGACTTACGGTTTTCCTAAAAATGACGATCAAAACTCGGAAAAACTCCCATTGACTTACATTGGGGAGTTCTAAAAACATTTGAATCCAAACTGCCGTTTTCACACACACAGACTCAAAAGGGCCTGACAGCCCTGCGTCTCTCCCTCTCTCTCTCCCTCAGAGGATTTATATTATCAAGCAACCAATAAGTAATGGCCTAAAATCTTCATAGCCACACCATAGCAACCAGTTTCAGCACCCTAGCAACCACTAAGAGCTCCCTAGCAACCACCCTAAACCAAAAAAAAATTTTTTTTACATTTTTTTGTATTTTTTAACGCAATATTACACTCGTGGCCTTGCGATATTGCTCCATGCTTGTGCCTATTCGGCCATAGGCACGAGGCCGCAGGCCGAGTGCCGTACTGAAGGCACTCGTTATTAAAGATTTTAAGAACTCTATAAAAACTCCATAGTAACCATCTTTGACAACTACCAACCACCTAGTAACACCATAGCAACTACCAAAAATACCTTAGCAACCATCTTGAACACCCTAGCAACATCTAGAAATGCTCTAGTAACCACCAAATATACCCTAGCAACCACCCAGAACACCCTAGCAACTGCCTAGCAACCCCCCAGAACACCTAGCAACTGCCTAGCAACCACCCAGAACACCTAGCAAACAGCCAGAACACCCTAGCAACTGCCTAGCAACCACCCAGAACACCTAGCAACTGCCTAGCAACAACCCAGAACACCCTAGCAACCGCCTAGCAACACCATAGCAACCACCCAGAACACCCTAGCAACCGCCTAGCAACCACCCAGAATACCTTAGCAACCGCCTAGCAACACCATAGCAACCACCCAGAACACCCTAGCAACCGCCTAACAACCACCCAAAATACCCTAGCAACCGCCTAGCAACACCATAGCAACCACTCAGAACACCCTAGCAACTGCCTAACAACCACCCAGAACACCCTAGCAACCACCCAAAATATCCTAGCAACCGCCTAGCAACCACCCAGAACACCCTACAACCGCCTAGCAACCACCCAGAACACCCTAGCAACCACCCAGAACACCCTAGCAACCACCCAAAATACCCTAGCAACCGCCTAGCAACCACCCAAAAGACCCTAGCAACCACCGAAAATATCTTAGAAACCGCCTAGCAACTACCCAAAAGACCCTAGCAACCACCCAAAATGCCCTAGCAACCGCCTAGCAACCACCCAGAATACCCTATCAACCACCTAAAATACCCTAGCAACCACCTAAAATACCCTAGCAACCGCCTATCAACCACCCAAAAGACCCTAGCAACCACCCAAAATATCCTAGCAACCGCCTAGCAACCACCCAGAACACCCTAGTAACCACCCAGAACACCCTAGCAACCGCCTAGCAACCACCCAGAACACCTTAGCAACCACCCAAAACACCCTAGCAACCGCCTAGCAACCACCCAGAATACCTTAGCAACCGCCTAGCAACACCATAGCGACCACCCATAACATCATAACAACCGCCTAGCAAAAAACTTTCCGGTCCAAACTTTCTCAAGCCAACTTAAAGTTTGTCTCGACGAACTTTCGCATCTAGTTAAGTTGGCTTGAGAGAGCCAACATATTGAAATCCTATTTAAACTTATTATTATTATTATTATTATTATTATTATTATTCCGAGACTAAAATTTCTATATGAAACTCCTCCTAGAGCTTTAACTCTACATACTCCAAACTCGGCTCAGACACTCAAACTGATCTGACTCGCGTTGCTATATCTTTTCAGACTGATCGGACTTACGGTTTTCCTAAAAATGACGATCAAAACTCGGAAAAACTCCCATTGACTTACATTGGGGAGTTCTAAAAACATTTGAATCCAAACTGCCGTTTTCACACACACAGACTCAAAAGGGCCTGACAGCCCTGCGTCTCTCCCTCTCTCTCTCCCTCAGAGGATTTATATTATCAAGCAACCAATAAGTAATGGCCTAAAATCTTCATAGCCACACCATAGCAACCAGTTTCAGCACCCTAGCAACCACTAAGAGCTCCCTAGCAACCACCCTAAACCAAAAAATTTTTTTTTTTACATTTTTTTGTATTTTTTAACGCAATATTACACTCGTGGCCTTGCGATATTGCTCCATGCTTGTGCCTATTCGGCCATAGGCACGAGGCCGCAGGCCGAGTGCCGTACTGAAGGCACTCGTTATTAAAGATTTTAAGAACTCTATAAAAACTCCATAGTAACCATCTTTGACAACTACCAACCACCTAGTAACACCATAGCAACTACCAAAAATACCTTAGCAACCATCTTGAACACCCTAGCAACATCTAGAAATGCTCTAGTAACCACCAAATATACCCTAGCAACCACCCAGAACACCCTAGCAACTGCCTAGCAACCCCCCAGAACACCTAGCAACTGCCTAGCAACCACCCAGAACACCTAGCAAACAGCCAGAACACCCTAGCAACTGCCTAGCAACCACCCAGAACACCTAGCAACTGCCTAGCAACAACCCAGAACACCCTAGCAACCGCCTAGCAACACCATAGCAACCACCCAGAACACCCTAGCAACCGCCTAGCAACCACCCAGAATACCTTAGCAACCGCCTAGCAACACCATAGCAACCACCCAGAACACCCTAGCAACCGCCTAACAACCACCCAAAATACCCTAGCAACCGCCTAGCAACACCATAGCAACCACCCAGAACACCCTAGCAACCGCCTAGCAACCACCCAGAATACCCTATCAACCACCTAAAATACCCTAGCAACCACCTAAAATACCCTAGCAACCGCCTATCAACCACCCAAAAGACCCTAGCAACCACCCAAAATATCCTAGCAACCGCCTAGCAACCACCCAGAACACCCTAGTAACCACCCAGAACACCCTACAACCGCCTAGCAACCACCCAGAACACCCTAGCAACCACCCAAAATACCCTAGCAACCGCCTAGCAACCACCCAAAAGACCCTAGCAACCACCGAAAATATCTTAGAAACCGCCTAGCAACTACCCAAAAGACCCTAGCAACCACCCAAAATACCCTAGCAACCGCCTAGCAACCACCCAGAATACCCTAGCAACCACCTAAAATACCCTAGCAACCACCTAAAATACCCTAGCAACCGCCTATAAACCACCCAAAAGACCCTAGCAACCACCCAAAATATCCTAGCAACCGCCTAGCAACCACCCAAAAGACCCTAGCAACCACCAGAAATATCCTAGCAACCGCCTAGCAACCACTCAGAATACCCTAGCAACCGCCTAGCAAAAAACTTTCTGGTCCAAACTTTCTCAAGCCAACTTAAAGTTTGTCTCGACGAACTTTCGCATCTAGTTATTATTATTCTTCTGACCCTAAAAATTTCTGTATCAAACTCCTCCTAGAGCTTTAACTCTACATACTCCAAACTCGGCTCAGACACTCAAACTGATCTGACTCGAGTTGCTATATCTTTTCAGACTGATCGGACTTACGGTTTTCCTAAAAATGATGATCAAAACTCGGAAAAACTCATTCAAAAACTCCCATTGACTTACATTGGGGAGTTCTAAAAAATTCAAACCGACGAAAATTTAAATCTAAACACCTTGAAGACTAAACCAAACTGCCGTTCTATATACTATATTAGCCAATGAGACTCATTTAAACTAATGAACTCTAAACTCAAAACGTGTGTGTGTGTGTGTGTGTGTGTGTGTGTGAGAGAGAGAGCGTGTGTGTCTATGTGTGAGTGTGTGTGTGTGTGTGTGTGTGTGTGTGTGTGTAAACTCAAATACTCGTACACACTCATTTAAACTTATAAACTCTTAACTCAAAAACTTGTACACTTATAAACTCTAAACTCATATAAACTCTGAGTGTGTGTGTGTGTGAGAGAGAGAGTGTGTGTCTATGTGCGTGAGTGTGTGTGTGTTTGTGTGTGTGTGTGTGTGTGTTAATGAGCTTGTCTGTGTGTGTGTGTGTCGTAAATTTAAATCTAAACACCTTGAAGACTAAACCAAACTGCCGTTCTATATACTATATGAGCCATTGAGACTCATTTAAACTAATGAACTCTAAACTCAAAACGTGTGTGTGTGAGAGAGAGAGAGCGTGTGTGTCTATGTGTGAGTGTGTGTGTGTGTGTGTGTAAACTCAAAAACTCGTACACACTCATTTAAACTTATAAACTCTTAACTCAAAAACTTGTACTTATAAACTCTAAACTCATATAAACTCTGTGTGTGTGTCTGTGTGAGAGAGAGAGTGTGTGTGTATGTGCGTGAGTGTGTGTGTGTGTGTGTTAATAAGCTTGTCTGTGTGTGTGTGAGTGAGTGAGTTAGTGAGTGTGTGTGAGAGAGATAGTGTGTGTGTGTGAGAGAGAGTGAGAGTCTGTGCGTGCGTGCTTGTGTGTGTGTATGTCGAAAATTTAAATCTAAACACCTTGAAGACTAAACCAAACTGCCGTTCTATATACTATATGAGCCATTGAGACTCATTTAAACTAATGAACTCTAAATTCAAAACGTGTGTGTGTGTGTGTGTGTGTGTGTGAGAGAGAGAGAGCGTGTGTGTCTGTGTGAGTGTGTGTGTGTGTGTGTGTGTGTGTGTGTGTGTGTAAACTCAAAAACTCGTACACACTCATTTAAATTTATAAACTCTTAACTCAAAAACTTGTACACTTGTAAACTCTAAACTCATATAAACTCTGAGTGTGTGTGTGTGTGTGTGTGAGAGAGAGTGTGTGTCTATGTGCGTGAGTGTGTGTGTGTGTGTGTGTGTGTTAATGAGCTTGTCTGTGTGTGTGTGAGTGAGTTAGTGAGTGTGTGTGTGAGAGAGATCGTGTGTGTGTGAGAGAGAGAGTGAGAGTCTGTGCGTGCGTGCTTGTGTGTGTGTGTATGTCAAAAATTTAAATCTAAACACCTTGAAGACTAAACCAAACTGCCGTTCTATATACTATATGAGCCATTGAGACTCATTTAAACTAATAAACTCTAAACTCATACACTTATAATTAGAATAAGTGTATGAGATTAACTAATTAACTTATAAACTCATGAATTCATAGACTTATAAACTATTAAACTCATAAATTAATAAACTCTGAACTCTTAAACTCATTTAAACATAAACTCTAAACTCATTTAAACTTATAAACTCAAAAACTCATACACTTATAAACTCTAAACTCATAAACTCTTGAGTGTGCGTGTGTGTGTGTCTGAGTGAGTGTGTGAGCGAGTTAGTGTGTGTGTGTATGTATGTGTGTGTGTGTGTGTGTGTTTATCTATCTATTAACTTATCTATCTATCTGTCATAAACTTCAAACTACTGTAAACTACTTTAAACTTCAAACCACTTTAAACTTCTTACGTTTAAAGCTCCCAGCTCCCAAGCAACTCCATAGCAACCAAACTTGAGTACCCTAGCAACCGTTTTGCAAGACCTATATCTCTGTATCAGAACATCGTATAGAGATTAGGTTTGGCTCTTTTGACTCATGCTAGCAAACAGCACTTCCAACATGCTACACATGCTAGCAGTGAATAGCTACATGCTAATAGCGATTAGTTAAGTGCTAAATCATGCCAAGATCATGCAAACAACTATATCAAAACTCCATAGTAACCATCTGTGACAACTACCAACCACCTAGCAACACCATAGTAACCACCCAGAACACCCTAGCAACCGCCTAGCAACCACCCAGAATACCTTAGCAACACCATAGCAACCACCCAGAACACCCTAGCAACCGCCTAACAACACCCTAGCAACCGCCTAGCAACCACCCAGAACACCATAGCAACTACCCAGAACACCCTAGCAACCGCCTAGCAACCACCCAGAATACCTTAGCAACACCATAGCAACCACCCAAAACACCCTAGCAACCGCCTAGCAACCACCCAGAATACCTTAGCAACCGCCTAGCAACACCATAGCAACTACCCAGAACACCCTAGCAACCGCCTAGCAACACCCTAGCAACCGCCTAGCAACACCATAACAACCACCCAGAACACCCTAGCAACCGCCTAGCAACACCATAGCAACCACCCAGAATACCCTAGCAACCACCTAGCAACCACCCAGAGTAACCACCCAGAACACCCAAAATACCTTAGAACACCCTAGCAACCACCCAAAATACCTTAGAACACCCTAGCAACACCATAGCAACCACAAAAAAAACTTTTTTTTTATTTTTTTTATTTTTTAAAGCAATATTGCACTCGTGGCCTTGCGATATTGCTCCATGCTTGTGCCTATTCGGCCATAGGCACTCGTTATTAACTCCATATAAACCATCTTTGACAACTACCAACCGCCTAGCAACACCATAGCAACCACCCAGAATACCCTAGCAACCGCCTAGCAACACCATAGCAACCACTCAGAACACCCTAGCAACTGCCTAACAACCACCCAGAGTAACCACCCAGAACACCCAAAATACCTTAGAACACCCTAGCAACCACCCAAAATACCTTAGAACACCCTAGCAACACCATAGCAACCACTCAGAACACCCTATCAACCACCCAAAATACCTTAGAACACCATAGCAACCACCCAGAACACCCTAGCAACCACCCAAAATACCCTAGCAACCGCCTAGCAACCACCCAAAATACCCTAGCAACCATCCAAAATATCCTAGCAACCGCCTAGCAACCACCCAGAACACCCTAGTAACCACCCAGAACACCCTAGCAACCACCTAGCAACCACCCAGAACACCCTAGCAACCACCCAAAATACCCTAGCAACCGCCTAGCAACCACCCAGAACACCCTAGCAACCACCGAAAATATCTTAGAAACCGCCTAGCAACTACCCAAAAGACCCTAGCAACCACCCAAAATGCCCTAGCAACCGCCTAGCAACCACCCAGAATACCCTAGCAACCACCTAAAATACCCTAGCAACCGCCTATCAACCACCCAAAAGACCCTAGCAACCACCCAAAATATCCTAGCAACCACCCAGAACACCCTAGTAACCACCCAGAACACCCTAGCAACCGCCTAGCAACCACCCAGAACACCCTAGCAACCACCCAAAATACCCTAGCAACCGCCTAGCAACCACCCAAAAGACCCTAGCAACCACCAGAAATATCCTAGCAACTGCCTGGCAACCACTCAGAATACCCTAGCAACCGCCTAGCAAAAAACTTTCTGGTCCAAACTTTCTCAAGCCAACTTAAAGTTTGTCTCGACGAACTTTCGCATCTAGTTATTATTATTATTCTTCTGTTAAAAACTGTTGACTCAAACTCGTCCTAGAGCTTTAACTCTACATACTCCAAACTCGGCTCAGACACTCAAACTGATCTGAAGTTAGTTGCTATATCTTTTCAGACTGATCGGACTTACGGTTTTCCTAAAAATGACGATCAAAACTCGGAAAAACTCCCATTGACTTACATTGGGGAGTTCTAAAAACATTTGAATCCAAACTGCCGTTTTCACACACACAGACTCCAAAGGGCCTGACAGCCCTGCGTCTCTCCCTCTCTCTCTCCCTCAGAGGATTTATATTATCAAGCAACCAATAAGTAATGGCCTAAAATATTCATAGCCACACCATAGCAACCAGTTTCAGCACCCTAGCAACCACTAAGAGCTCCCTAGCAACCACCCTAAACCAAAAAAAATTTTTTTTTACATTTTTTGGTATTTTTTAACGCAATATTACACTCGTGGCCTTGCGATATTGCTCCATGCTTGTGCCTATTCGGCCATAGGCACGAGGCCGCAGGCCGAGTGCCGTACTGAAGGCACTCGTTATTAAAGATTTTAAGAACTCTATAAAAACTCCATAGTAACCATCTTTGACAACTACCAACCACCTAGTAACACCATAGCAACTACCAAAAATACCTTAGCAACCATCTTGAACACCCTAGCAACATCTAGAAATGCTCTAGTAACCACCAAATATACCCTAGCAACCACCCAGAACACCCTAGCAACTGCCTAGCAACCCCCCAGAACACCTAGCAACTGCCTAGCAACCACCCAGAACACCTAGCAACTGCCTAGCAACAACCCAGAACACCCTAGCAACCGCCTAGCAACACCATAGCAACCTGCCAGAACACCCTAGCAACCGCCTAGCAACCACCCAGAATACCTTAGCAACCGCCTAGCAACACCATAGCAACCACCCAGAACACCCTAGCAACCGCCTAGCAACCACCCAAAATACCCTAGCAACCGCCTAGCAACACCATAGCAACCACCCAGAACACCCTAGCAACCGCCTAGCAACCACCCAGAATACCTTAGCAACCGCCTAGCAACACCATAGCAACCACTCAGAACACCCTAGCAACTGCCTAACAACCACCCAGAACACCCTAGCAACCACCCAAAATATCCTAGCAACCGCCTAGCAACCACCCAGAACACCCTACAACCGCCTAGCAACCACCCAGAACACCCTAGCAACCACCCAAAATACCCTAGCAACCGCCTAGCAACCACCCAAAAGACCCTAGCAACCACCGAAAATATCTTAGAAACCGCCTAGCAACTACCCAAAAAACCCTAGCAACCACCCAAAATGCCCTAGCAACCGCCTAGCAACCACCCAGAATACCCTATCAACCACCTAAAATACCCTAACAACCACCTAAAATACCCTAGCAACCGCCTATCAACCACCCAAAAGACCCTAGCAACCACCCAAAATATCCTAGCAACCGCCTAGCAACCACCCAGAACACCCTAGTAACCACCCAGAATACCCTAGCAACCGCCTAGCAACCACCCAGAACACCCTAGCAACCACCCAAAATACCCTAGCAACCGCCTAGCAACCACCCAAAAGACCCTAGCAACCACCGAAAATATCTTAGAAACCGCCTAGCAACTACCCAAAAGACCCTAGCAACCACCCAAAATACCCTAGCAACCGCCTAGCAACCACCCAGAATACCCTAGCAACCACCTAAAATACCCTAGCAACCACCTAAAATACCCTAGCAACCGCCTATAAACCACCCAAAAGACCCTAGCAACCACCCAAAATATCCTAGCAACCGCCTAGCAACCACCCAGAACACCCTAGCAACCGCCTAGCAACCACCCAGAACACCCTAGCAACCACCCAAAACACCCTAGCAACCGCCTAGCAACCACCCAAAAGACCCTAGCAACCACCAGAAATATCCTAGCAACCGCCTAGCAACCACTCAGAATACCCTAGCAACCGCCTACCAAAAAACTTTCTGGTCCAAACTTTCTCAAGCCAACTTAAAGTTTGTCTCGACGAACTTTCGCATCTAGTTATTATTATTATTCCGAGACTAAAATTTCTATATGAAACTCCTCCTAGAGCTTTAACTCTACATACTCCAAACTCGGCTCAGACACTCAAACTGATCTGACTCGCGTTGCTATATCTTTTCAGACTGATCGGACTTACGGTTTTCCTAAAAATGACGATCAAAACTCGGAAAAACTCCCATTGACTTACATTGGGGAGTTCTAAAAATATTTGAATCCAAACTGCCGTTTTCACACACACAGACTCCAAAGGGCCTGACAGCCCTGCGTCTCTCCCTCTCTCTCTCCCTCAGAGGATTTATATTATCAAGCAACCAATAAGTAATGGCCTAAAATCTTCATAGCCACACCATAGCAACCAGTTTCAGCACCCTAGCAACCACTAAGAGCTCCCTAGCAACCACCCTAAACCAAAAAAAAATTGTTTTTACATTTTTTTGTATTTTTTAACGCAATATTACACTCGTGGCCTTGCGATATTGCTCCATGCTTGTGCCTATTCGGCCGAGTGCTATACTGAAGGCACTCGTTATTAACTCCATATAAACCATCTTTGACAACTACCAACCACCTAGTAACACCATAGCAACTACCAAAAATACCTTAGCAACCATCTTGAACACCCTAGCAACATCTAGAAATGCTCTAGTAACCACCAAATATACCCTAGCAACCACCCAGAACACCCTAGCAACTGCCTAGCAACCCCCCAGAACACCTAGCAACTGCCTAGCAACCACCCAGAACACCTAGCAAACAGCCAGAACACCCTAGCAACTGCCTAGCAACCACCCAGAACACCTAGCAACTGCCTAGCAACAACCCAGAACACCCTAACAACTGCCTAGCAACACCATAGCAACCACCCAGAACACCCTAGCAACCGCCTAGCAACCACCCCGAACACCCTAGCAACCGCCTAGCAACACCATAGCAACCACCCAGAACACCCTAGCAACCGCCTAGCAACCACCCAGAATACCTTAGCAACCGCCTAGCAACACCATAGCAACCACCCAGAACACCCTAGCAACCGCCTAGCAACCACCCAAAACACCCTAGCAACCGCCTAGCAACACCATAGCAACCACCCAGAACACCCTAGCAACCGCCTAGCAACCACCCAGAATACCTTAGCAACCGCCTAGCAACACCATAGCAACCACTCAGAACACCCTAGCAACTGCCTAACAACCACCCAGAACACCCTAGCAACCACCCAAAATATCCTAGCAACTGCCTAGCAACCACCCAGAACACCCTAGCAACCACCCAAAATATCCTAGCAACCGCCTAGCAACCACCCAGAACACCCTAGCAACCGCCTAGCAACCACCCAGAACACCCTAGCAACCACCCAAAATACCCTAGCAACCGCCTAGCAACCACCCAAAAGACCCTAGCAACCACCGAACATATCTTAGAAACCGCCTAGCAACTACCCAAAAGACCCTAGCAACCACCCAAAATGCCCTAGCAACCGCCTAGCAACCACCCAGAATACCCTATCAACCACCTAAAATACCCTAGCAACCACCTAAAATACCCTAGCAACCGCCTATCAACCACCCAAAAGACCCTAGCAACCACCCAAAATATCCTAGCAACCGCCTAGCAACCACCCAGAACACCCTAGTAACCACCCAGAACACCCTAGCAACCGCCTAGCAACCACCCAGAACACCCTAGCAACCACCCAAAACACCCTAGCAACCGCCTAGCAACCACCCAAAAGACCCTAGCAACCACCAGAAATATCCTAGCAACCGCCTAGCAACCACTCAGAATACCCTAGCAACCGCCTAGCAAAAAACTTTCTGGTCCAAACTTTCTCAAGCCAACTTAAAGTTTGTCTCGACGAACTTTCGCATCTAGTTATTATTATTATTATTATTATTATTCCGAGACTAAAATTTCTATATGAAACTCCTCCTAGAGCTTTAACTCTACATACTCCAAACTCGGCTCAGACACTCAAACTGATCTGACTCGCGTTGCTATATCTTTTCAGACTGATCGGACTTACGGTTTTCCTAAAAATGACGATCAAAACTCGGAAAAACTCCCATTGACTTACATTGGGGAGTTCTAAAAATATTTGAATCCAAACTGCCGTTTTCACACACACAGACTCCAAAGGGCCTGACAGCCCTGCGTCTCTCCCTCTCTCTCTCCCTCAGAGGATTTATATTATCAAGCAACCAATAAGTAATGGCCTAAAATCTTCATAGCCACACCATAGCAACCAGTTTCAGCACCCTAGCAACCACTAAGAGCTCCCTAGCAACCACCCTAAACCAAAAAAAAATTGTTTTTACATTTTTTTGTATTTTTTAACGCAATATTACACTCGTGGCCTTGCGATATTGCTCCATGCTTGTGCCTATTCGGCCGAGTGCTATACTGAAGGCACTCGTTATTAACTCCATATAAACCATCTTTGACAACTACCAACCACCTAGTAACACCATAGCAACTACCAAAAATACCTTAGCAACCATCTTGAACACCCTAGCAACATCTAGAAATGCTCTAGTAACCACCAAATATACCCTAGCAACCACCCAGAACACCCTAGCAACTGCCTAGCAACCCCCCAGAACACCTAGCAACTGCCTAGCAACCACCCAGAACACCTAGCAAACAGCCAGAACACCCTAGCAACTGCCTAGCAACCACCCAGAACACCTAGCAACTGCCTAGCAACAACCCAGAACACCCTAACAACTGCCTAGCAACACCATAGCAACCACCCAGAACACCCTAGCAACCGCCTAGCAACCACCCCGAACACCCTAGCAACCGCCTAGCAACACCATAGCAACCACCCAGAACACCCTAGCAACCGCCTAGCAACCACCCAGAATACCTTAGCAACCGCCTAGCAACACCATAGCAACCACCCAGAACACCCTAGCAACCGCCTAGCAACCACCCAAAACACCCTAGCAACCGCCTAGCAACACCATAGCAACCACCCAGAACACCCTAGCAACCGCCTAGCAACCACCCAGAATACCTTAGCAACCGCCTAGCAACACCATAGCAACCACTCAGAACACCCTAGCAACTGCCTAACAACCACCCAGAACACCCTAGCAACCACCCAAAATATCCTAGCAACTGCCTAGCAACCACCCAGAACACCCTAGCAACCACCCAAAATATCCTAGCAACCGCCTAGCAACCACCCAGAACACCCTAGCAACCGCCTAGCAACCACCCAGAACACCCTAGCAACCACCCAAAATACCCTAGCAACCGCCTAGCAACCACCCAAAAGACCCTAGCAACCACCGAACATATCTTAGAAACCGCCTAGCAACTACCCAAAAGACCCTAGCAACCACCCAAAATGCCCTAGCAACCGCCTAGCAACCACCCAGAATACCCTATCAACCACCTAAAATACCCTAGCAACCACCTAAAATACCCTAGCAACCGCCTATCAACCACCCAAAAGACCCTAGCAACCACCCAAAATATCCTAGCAACCGCCTAGCAACCACCCAGAACACCCTAGTAACCACCCAGAACACCCTAGCAACCGCCTAGCAACCACCCAGAACACCCTAGCAACCACCCAAAACACCCTAGCAACCGCCTAGCAACCACCCAAAAGACCCTAGCAACCACCAGAAATATCCTAGCAACCGCCTAGCAACCACTCAGAATACCCTAGCAACCGCCTAGCAAAAAACTTTCTGGTCCAAACTTTCTCAAGCCAACTTAAAGTTTGTCTCGACGAACTTTCGCATCTAGTTATTATTATTATTATTATTATTCTTCTGACCCTAAAAATTTCTATATCAAACTCCTCCTAGAGCTTTAACTCTACATACTCCAAACTCGGCTCAGACACTCAAACTGATCTGACTCGAGTTGCTATATCTTTTCAGACTGATCGGACTTACGGTTTTCCTAAAAATGACGATCAAAACTCGAAAAAACTCATTCAAAAACTCCCATTGACTTACATTGGGAGTTCTAAAAAATTCAAACCGACGAAAATTCAAATCAAAATACCTTGAAGACTAAACCAAACTGCCGTTCTATATACTATATTAGCCAATGAGACTCATTTAAACTAATGAACTCTAAACTCAAAACGTGTGTGTGTGTGTGAGAGAGAGAGAGAGAGCGTGGGTGTCTATGTGTGAGTGTGTGTGTGTGTGTGTGTGTGTAAACTCAAAAACTCGTACACACTCATTTAAACTTATAAACTCTTAACTCAAAAACTTGTACACTTATAAACTCTAAACTCATATAAACTGAGTGTGTGTGTGTGTGTGTGTGTGTGTGTTTGTGTGTGTGTGTGTGTGTGTGTGTGTGTTAATGAGCTTGTCTGTGTGTGTGTGTGTGTGTGTGTGTGAGTGAGTTAGTGAGTGTGTGTGTGAGAGAGATAGTGTGTGTGTGTGTGTGTGTGAGAGAGAGTGAGAGTCTGTGCGTGCGTGCTTGTGTGTGTGTGTATGTCGAAAATTTAAATCTAAACACCTTGAAGACTAAACCAAACTGCCGTTCTATATACTATATGAGCCATTGAGACTCATTTAAACTAATGAACTCTAAACTCAAAACGTGTGTGTGTGTGTGTGAGAGAGAGAGAGAGAGAGTGTGTGTCTATGTGTGAGTGTGTGTGTGTGTTTTTGTGATTTATGAGGACATTTCATATGAATACACACCACACTATGAGGACATTTTGAATTATGAGGACAGGGCCAGTGTCCTCATAATACTGACAATGTAGAAGTGTTTCTATTGCTAGGGGGAGCTCAAAGTCAAAATTTCAGCTCATGTCCCCATAGTTCACAATTACATGATTTTGTGTATCAGCTGTGTATCGAGACAGCGCCTCTGTAGATGGGTCAGTGGTACTGCATCTCCTCATGAATATTCACCCATGTGTATGGAATTGAGGATTGTGATTGGCTGATCGCAAGAAGTCCTCATAATTTCGGGTTTTGTCAAACCACTGTGTTAATCTCGTTCAAACTCGTTCATCAAAATGAAGGAATCTTTTTTCGAGTCATTTCGTTAATTTAAGGGGCTTTAAATGTTATACTTTTAACAGGCAAATTCCCAAAACACATCCACCTACGCAATCTTGATCATATTCTGAATTAAGAAATAATTATAATGCAGTAAAAAATAATTCACAGGTAACATAAATAATAACTTTACCTTCCGAGTCTTTCGTTCATTTGTCACGTGACAGACGCAATGAACGGATCCCGTTAATGAACGATTCATCACCACATTTCTGAGACAGCCAGCCACGTGCGGATCAGTCTTCACGGTGAAGAGACGTCAGGTAAGAATTGTGTTCAAATTCCAAGCACCCAGCTACACTTCAAGTCTAAAAACTGTATTAATATTATTTTTATATTCCGTTGGTAGTAGTTTGAAATATTCTAAAGTTAATTTGAATTAGCAGTTAGGCTATAAGCTAGCTTTGGTGACACGTGTCTGTATTTCACAACGCGTGAGGATTTAATTTAATATTGAACTTATTAATCACGTTATTGCCATATTGAGATCATATTTATTTCGCGGAACATTTGGGCAGTGTAATGAGGTTGACTTGTGAATCAGTATAACGTTAATGTTAGTTCGATAACCTACTCAATTTCTAGGTCCCTGTCGTGCAATTTAGGCCTAACAACTATTATTTAACGTTAGTATCCCGAAGCATGGTGATTATTTGTAACTGAAACTTTGTTCCTTAGCTAGTCCTAGTTTTTAAGCTGAGGAAGGTGCTGTTAGTCAAATTATAATGGTTAACTTTAGGGACATCTACAGTGTGTTTGAGAGAGAAAAGCAGCATGTTTAAAAAAAATTAAAATCACTAAACACAAGATTCATGTTTTACTGTACTAGTAAAACTTATTGGTATTACATCCTGGTATGTATAATAATCGTTATTGTTAATAATTTCACCGTTCATAATAACAAATAAAGGTGTAAAACAGTTGATTATGTCAGTGATATCTAAAAGTCATGTTGTAAACTGATTAAAAACACCATGTGGCCTTTGCAGGAGATGGCAGCTACAAGATCCAGGAGGACCAAATTAAAAACTAAAGAAGAAGCAGCCACGTCTGTATGTCCTCATATTCACTGCTGGTGTCATATTGTGTATTGAGAAGGATAGACAGAAGTTCAGTATTAGTCAGATTGGACCATAGTTTGTGTCTGTATGTCCTCATATTTACCAGAGTACTGTCACTACAGTACAAACAGTGTTTCTCTTACTTCAGTACAGTCGGATTGGACCATAGTTTGTGTAAAAGCAATTGTGCAAATTTATGTATTTATAATCAAACTGTTTTCTTTGTTCCTCATAAGATTTCAACTGAGACGGATCCTCAGTTGAGACTTAATGACACCAATCAACAGGTAATTTATGTACCATTTAAAGGGGTGGTAAAACACGATTTGACTTTTCTAACTGTAGTTAGTGTGTAATGTTGCTGTTTGAGCATAAACAACATCTGCAAAGTTACAACGTTCAAAGTTTAAAGCAAAGGGAGAGATTTGCATTTAAAGAAATCAATTTCTAAGAACTACAGAAACGGCTGATAGGGACTACACGACATTCCTGTGGGCTTGCTGACATCACTAAGCCCAATATTTACATAAACCCCTCCTCTGGGAACACAATAAATAAAGGGGGCGAGGCAATTTTATGTTGCTTTGGAAAAGAGTTGTTGTGGCAGTAGAGTGTCGTTGCTGCTATGCCGTCGAAATGCTGTTATTTTCACCCAGATTGCAGGTCCACTTTGTTGTCTTCCTAAGGACGGTTACAATTTATTTTTTACTTGGTCCCTCATAATTATAATCCAAATGCCACTCTCTGTGCTGCACATTTTCCGGAGGAAAGCTTCCTCAATCTACGCGAGTTCAATGCAGGATTCACAAACGGCTTGTCCTGAAAGATCGAGCAGTTCCAACTGTTGTTTACGAGCCACAACCTGTAGGTATGATTTTTTTTCGTTGATGCGTTTTCCTGTAATAGTTCGTATTGTTAATTGTACGTTGTAGCAAGGAAGTAAACGAAGGACAACGCTGTTTGGCTCCACAAACCAGTTTGTTAAATGCTAATTCATACGTATCCGACGAACACATACAAACTTCTGTTTAATATCACCAGCGCAGCGAACTTGCACTTGGCGGTTAGCGAATCACAGCACACTGGGCCAGCTAACCAATCTGAGCCCATTGCGTATTTTTGAGGGCGGGGCTTCATAGAACCCGGAAATCATCCGACCGTTTTTACAAGGAGGGACAGAGCAGTGTAGAATAATGGTTAAATATGTGAAAAATGCGAATTTTTAAAAACGAAGCATGAACACATGTTACAGTGCACCCCACAAACACAATCAAGCCTTCGAAAAAAGGTGTTTTACCACCCCTTTAAGTTTTGGCAAAATCATGTAGAATCTCCATACGTTGAATAGTTTGTTTTCATGTAGATAAGATGCTGTCCTCACAAAAATCCATACCAGTGAGGACTTTGTGCTAGAGTACATTCTCACACACATTAATTGTTAATCTATGAATTCACCTGTATTATCTGTTATTCTGAAATGAATCTTCATTAAACTCCTTTTTTCTCTCTCCCACAAGATCTCTACTCTTGATCCTCAGCTGACTCTTTATGATCCCTCTCAACAGGTAATGTTTACCATTGGAAATATGCGTTTATTTCTAATGTTTTTTTAATTGTCAAAGACGTGTTGATTTCTAATCCAATAAGGCTTTTAGAGTAAATGGTTAGTTATAAGAAATGTTTTCATATTTCTCATAAAGCAGTACACATGATTTTCTGCTTATCTGTGTTTACAAATGTTTAAAAATATTTCATAGGTGATATCTGAAACAGAACAACACACCAAGGGTTTTGTCAGCGGTGAGGCAGATGATGGATCAGAGAAGGTGATTTTTAATTTGTGTGTGAATGTAACCTAGAAAGGGTTTGCCTAACACCGTGTCCTAACTACACGCGACGCGACGCGACGCCGCGACACGCGATAAAAGGTATATTTTCCATATTAATCAAAGTTTTTGTCCTAACCAGCTGCGACGTCGACACGCGACGTTTCTAATTTAGAAATGGTTTCTATTTTCCTGCGATGTCGCACTGGAACAACAAACACAAAGTATGGCAATGATAATCTCAGGCACTATTTATGTGCTTCATTTAAAGGTATAGCGGAGGATCTTTCCGAATTTTAGATAAGACCCGCCCTCTCGACTTTTTGAAAAGTTTGATTGATTCACCAGAATGATTGACAATTAGGAGGACCAATAGTATACACTACCCACCCGGAAGTAAAAAAATCCTCCGCTATACCTTTAATGTTAAAAGTGTGTAATGTGACTTTGAATGTCATTTAGTGCTCCAGCTATGAAGCTGTAAAAGCAACAATGGATATAATTCACCTCAGATCTTGAAATTAAACAAATGGAAACAAGAACGTTAAAACTGTGAACAAACAAGTGTATTATTTGACAAAGATTGTTTTAGTAACTCAGTAGCCTATGTATTTTTTTAATGGTGTAATATTTTATAATTTGATTATGTAGCTACTAATCCATTTTCGTGCGATTGCCGTCAAGATAACTCTCTAGTGCTGTGCACTTGCCGCGAGACCCCGCCCACACACTGTTCTGATTGGCTGTGATTTTTGATTGACGTTGTGGTGTCTCACAGTCGCGTTGCGTCTAGTGTGGACAGACACACTGCCTGTCGCTGGAATCTTCTCGCGTCGCGTGTAGTTAGGACACGGTGTAAGGTAAGGGAGCCCTGCTCCTGGAGAGCCTCTGCCCAACAGAGTTTAGGTTCCACACTAATTTAACACTGCTGTTTGAAATGGTCATGTTCACAATAGCTAGACAGGTAATCATTTCTATGGGCACTCAGCCAATATGTACCATGGTATTTAGAGAAGTCTCAGCAGATTTTTCACTACAGTCAGATTGGACCATAGTTTGTGTCTGTATGTCCTCATATTCACTTACTAGAGTACTGTCACTACAGTACTAACAGTGTTTCTCTTACTTCAGTACAGTCGGATTGGACCATAGTTTGTGTAAAAGCAATTGTGCAAATTTATGTATTTATAATCAAACTGTTTTCTTTGTTCCTCATAAGATTTCAACCGAGACGGATCCTCAGTTGAGACTTAATGACACCAATCAACAGGTAATTTATGTACCATATAAGTTTATAACGATACAGCAAACCCACGATTCGGATCGTTTCACGATTTTTTATATATTTTTTTTAATGTTAAATTAAATATTTAATATTTTTATTAAATAAGATAGTTTGAAAAACCTGTATAAACTGAACACCAAAGAACAATATTAACTATTAAGCGGTAGTGACGCCATGTAAGGGACCTAAAGCGCGCCTAAAAGCTGTCACAAAGAACCGGTAAAAGTAATGATTATGAATGTCAAATATAGCAAGGAGACATTTCTATTGTTTATTAATAAACAAGTGTTTTCTGTGTCAAAGATGAAGTTGACGATGCTGACTCGCGATCTTCGCAGTAGTGAACTCGCCGGAGAGAAATGCACATACGGATTACATGAGCCGAGAGCAGTCTGTTTTCTTTTTTTCGTTTTGAATTGTTTTGTTTAAAAGTAGGCTACACAGTAGGCTACACATTCCAAGCTTTCTATCGATATATGTCTCCGGTCTGTGAGGCAAGTAGCTTATATGCTGAGTTTCGGTTCATTTATGAGACGAGCTCCAGTTCACGCGCCTGCGCCTCCGTGTCCTGATTATATTGCCTGCTATATTTATTATTTATTAAATCCATTCAATTGGTTGATGAAACATTGATTAAAATTAAGATAACACAATTTAACAAAATTCACTTTAAAGAAAGGCTTTCTACAAAAACAAACTTAATGAAGTGGTCAATCATGTCTGCCCACTCGTCTCCTGATATACTGCGCATATTATGATCTTACTCACGCTTTTCACTTTTCATATAATCAACATAGATTAAATTAAAAAGTGTATTATTTTATTTAAACATAAATATGAAACTAAATCGTTTTCTTTAATGACTGGGCTACAACATGTAGGCCTATTAGCCTACAGTACAGAGACATTCAATGTCGGAGCGGGATTTGAGTGAACGCCGTCTTATCGTTGAGCATGTCGGGGGAGAGGTACGATTTTCAAACAATCATCGAATATTATTTTACTTGATATGCCAATCCTTAATATTTGGTGTTTTAAATGCGTATTTGAGGTCTCTGTGAAAGTTTGAAAGCTTCTAGTGCTGCTTTTAGAGTGCTCACGTCCGTAACAGAGAACTGTCACATCCTTAACATTGTTTTTTCCTCATAAATGCGAAACATGATAAATAATTCGTAGAAAGTTCTGTGGAGAGCCAACCCTTCTTCATTCAGTGGGTAGTATTACTTTTGGTTTGCGCAGTGTAATTCACAGAATTACAAAAAAAACATTTGCCACCTAAAAGTTAAAGATTTTTTGTGTCACGTCCGTAACGCATGTATAGCCTATTTCCCTTATATTAAATATAAAAAGCATATGTAAACTGATATTTTTCTAATGTCTGGACTCCTTTATTAAGGGAGTATGGATATATAAACAGATGTTTCAATATATTGGTATTAAATGCGTTTTCTGAGAATTTATATTTCAAGTTTTGACTGCAAATGTCACGTCTCCCAATAGTAATTTAAAGATGTGGATCTTGAAGGGAAGGATGACTCTAGGAGTTGGAAGGGGTGTGTTGCGATTCTGCCTTCTCACAACGCAACACAGGATCGTAGATCTGAGTATCGTGGTTTCGGTTTCATATCGCGTATCGTTACAGCCCTAATCTCCATATGTTGCATAGTTTGTTTTCATGTAGATAAGATACTGTCCTCATAAAAAGCCATACCAGTGAGGACGTTGTGCTAGAGTACATTCTCACACACATTAACCCTCTGGGGTCTGAGGTGTTTTGGGGGTCCTTGAGATGTTTTGACATGCCCTGACATTTGTGCTTTTTTCAGTTGCTTATAAACATATTAATGGCAAAGGTATAATTACACTCTATTTAGCACAAACAGGGCTACCATAATATGTGAGCAACATGTGTGTACATGTTTGTATTTTTGAGAGAATAATGTTTATGCTTTAACAAAAAATTAAAGTTTCTGAAATAAGGCCAAAAAACACATACTAAATATGTGTCCACAAGACTTTTGAATAATGGATGTTGTCGCCGAGAGTTTTTTCTTCAAAATGATCTGAAAATCATCCTGCCTAATCATTCACATAAAACAATACATTGATTTAAACTTTGTAAGACACATTTTGTTTGGAAAGGCAATATGCATGGGGTCGTGATTCACACCTGAGAAGACGACCCGCATAATGAGCCACATAACGAGCCTTTCATTCGGGTGTGTCACTGAGAGGGTATACCACAAGTAAAGAATGTGAGGACTTATTTTGTATGCATGCAAATTGCATAATATCCAAGGTAAACATTTCTAGTAACTATGCAGTTAATTCTCATACTGTATTTTCAGAAAGTTTTGGAATATATCCTCTCCCCAAATGTCACTAATAAAAAACTAAAATAATGTAATGAGAAGGTTTATATTGACTTATTAAGATGTTACTTCTACCTTGTGAATGTTTTGCTATTTTATTAAACAGTTTTCACATATGAATCAACAATTACAATTTTAACAATATTTCAAGTGTAATCTTTCTTTGTAAAAAGTATACTTTGATTTTATCATACGTATTTCAAAGTTAAGGATTCATTAGTTTGAATATTGGAACAAACACTATGCTAACATCTTAATTGATAATTCAATATACCTACTTTATTTTTCACAAAACATCACATACTATATATTTAACGTGAGCAGAAATTGGTGAACAAAAGCTTATTTGATGTGACCGTAGTCTTTTTTACAGTAAAAACTTTATAATCTATCCAAAACTAATCAACGAAATCTTGTCTAAACATTCATATTTCATCTGTAACACATCGTTTTTATGATATATTTGCATATACATGTTAATTTGCAGTTTAATACGTTGCTTATACAAAGACATTTTATTTAAACATATTTCAGTCGATTTTTACTCATCTCAGTATTGCAATATAGTTTGGTAAAAGCTAAACTAGTAGATGTGTTCATGTAAAAATAACATGTTTACTAATGTAAGTGCAAGTGTTAACGAAAGGCACAGATGCGCGCTGTTGTTCACAGCTGTAGTAAACATCTGTGCCATTCATTCATTCACACACAGACACGCGATTCATATTCAAACAGTCTTTTTGCGTTTACAGACACTATTGCATATCGCGATTAGAACAAAGCACTTAAGAATAAAAAACTTACTACAGTGCTCTGAATAGCTGAATCCGTTGGTCCTCGATGTGAAACTAAATTATTCCTAAGGATTATTCCTCACAGCGAAGCAAGATGACATAAAGGGCACAAGTCTGATTAAACTCGCAGTGTGTTTTATCCAGCTGATGTGGGCGTTGACACGTTTGCATGGATTGCTTCAGATCATTTGCGTTTGAATAGCGCGTGCTCTCTGTGTGCGTTTACATTAATGATTGCTGACCCCAGAGGGTTAATTGTTACAACTTCAAATAGATTCTCCTCACTCAGTGAAACACCCACTGAGAATCCTGTTGAACGTGCCCTAGTTATTGGCGATTCTATTACACGGAACGTGAAAATAGAGCCACCAGCCACCATAGTCACATGTTTTCCGGGAGCCAGAGCGCCTGACATCAAAGCAAATTTAAAAGTGCTGGCTAATGCTAATCGTAAATTCTCTAAGATTATTATTCACGTCGGCGCAGACAATTGGAAAAGTTTTTGGGGCAAACCTGACCTGTTGAAAAGAGATGGTATTCATCCCTCCTGGGATGGTGCTGCTCTTCTCTCTAGTAATATGGCTCATAGTCTTAGAGCTCAAACATGACAATCTGGGGCTCAGGTCAGGAAGCAGACAGACTGGCTAAACCGACCGTCTGCTAGTGGCCTCGCGTCACCAAGGTCAGATAAATCCCATCACATAGAGCCTCTTTCACCTAGATATCATCATATAGAGACTGTGTCTGTTCCCCGAATTAGGACGATACAAAAAACTCCTAAACCCGTTCAAGGGTAAAAATGTAATTGTTGTTCAACAAATAAAAAACAGATGTAATACGAATGAACAAATGATAAAGCTTGGGTTGCTGAATATTCGATCCCTTACTTCAAAAGCACTTATTGTTAATGATATGATTACAGACTATAACCTAGATGTGCTGTGTTTGACAGAAACCTGGCTAAAACCAGACAGTTATATTACTTTAAATGAGTCCACCCCGCAAGATTACTGTTATAAACATGAGCCTCGTCTGAAACGCAAAGGGGGAGGAGTTGCTGTAATTTATAGTAATATCTTCAGAATAACTAAGAAGTCTTGTTTTAAATGTAATTCTTTTGAAGTGTTGTTGCTTAATATAGCAATATATAGTGTAAATGATAAATCACGTTTGAGATTTGTGCTGGCTACTATATACAGGCCACCAGGGCACCATACAGACTTTATCAAAGAATTTGCTGATTTTCTATCAGAGTTAGTATTGGCTGCAGATAAAGTACTAATTGTTGGTGATTTTAATATACATGTGGATAACGAAAAAGATGCATTGGGATTGGCTTTTAAAGACATTCTTAACTCTATTGGAGTTAGACAACACGTGTCAGGACCTACTCATTGTCGTAATCATACTCTAGATCTAATATTATCACATGGAATCAAAGTTGATGCCGTTGAAATTCTGCAGCAGAGCGATGACATCTCAGATCATTATCTAGTCTCGTGTAAACTTCATTTAGCCAAGGCTGCAAAGTCGACTCCGTGTTGCAAATATGTTAGACCTAGGGTTGTGCCGATAGACGATAGTATCGTGTATCGACGATAGACAGAGATATTGTCGATAGCAGATGCCTTTGACGATATCAATACGATAATTGGCTTGTTTTCCCATTAATGTATTAAATTATTATTATTATTATTATTATTATTATGAAGTTAGTATAGTTATTAAATTAATTAGGAACTACAATTATATTTGCCTTGCCTAAATTCACGACATCACCACAACCACACTTGCGACATCACCACACTTGCGACACGACGCGCGCGTGTGAGGACTCCTCAAAGAAAATGTTTTTAAAACAGACAAAAAAAAAAACTAATTCCCACAACGAAATTTAATTGCAAGGTGATCCATTCACAAATTGTCAAGAGTGCTTGTTTTAACAGACGCATCATTCTTATACAGAGCCAAGATAAAGACGGCATCGTTGTTCGTCAGTATTTGGTTTCCATGGTAGGCCTTCATTAACAAAATATTTAATGACACTAATAACACTAAAAACAATACAATTACAAAATATTAATTATAATTATAATATCAATAAAATTATATAGGGCGCCTAGGCCTACTAAAGTCTTTAGTTCACGAAGCATCTGTGAAACTCTGCCAGTTTAACAAGAAATATTCTTCTAATTTTTTCACTGTCAATAATGTAAGTCCACAAGAGAAATATTAAGCCAGTAAATTAAGATAGTTGCTGTAGCCTACCATTATATCCACCGTCGTCTCTGAGAGAATGCGCCGTTAATGCAGCGAAAGCTCAGTCGGTTTCTGCTTTCGTTTTCAGGGAATGAGAGCGTTTACATGCACGTTCTTAACTCGATTAGGCTATGCTGAATAAACTGACAATGCATGTGGTCATGTAAACGCATTAACCCGTTTTCCTTTATCAGAGTCAAGTCATAAGTTTAAGTAGCCTATAACCGATCGACTTTTAGATTTTTGCCTCTGATTTCTCCCGGCATTTAAAACCCGCGTTATTTGGGCTTATTGAAGTGCGGTGCGCATATGAAGTGCATCAAGGCAGAGAGAGCACTGGTAGGAGGACATATATCGCAGACTCCGACTCTTTCTTGACCCAAGAAATTATTAAAACTTGTTCACATCTCGTGCAGACGTACAGTGTAGTTACAGAATGCTGCATCTGTAACTGCGTGAGAGGATAATGTGTGTCCGTAAATTTCCCGCTGACATGTTGAAATACTCAGAGTCAGATACAAGAATGATTAGGATATTTTTTTTACCTCACTATTCCAGGAAATAACCTGATTTAGCCTATTAATAAACACTCCACCTTTACTAGCAAAATAAAAAAAGATTTTCATTTAAAAGGAAGTAATAAAACAAGCAAATTGATGAGTAAATAAGCAAGTTAATAATCAAATAAGTAAGCCCCGCCCCCCTCACGATAATATCGTGTATCGCCGATCTCACAGGCTGCGATAGGACGATATGAAAATGGAGCATATCGCCCAACTCTAGTTAGACCTATCACTTCTGCCACTAAAGATTGCTTTATTAATAATCTTCCTGATCAGTTTCATCATCTCAGCATCCCAGATAGCTTAGAAGAACTAGATATTGCGACAGAAACTTTTAACTCTCTCTTTTCCAGCACTTTAGACACAGTTGCTCCATTGCGCTCAAAAAAGATTAAAGAAAATGCTCCAACGCCGTGGTACAGCGAGCACACTCGGGCCCTTAAGAGAGCAGCCAGAAAAATGGAGCGCAACTGGAAGAAAACAAAACTAGAGGTATTTCGCATTTCATGGAAGGAGAGCTCGATTGCTTACAGAGAGGCCTTAAAATCTGCTAGATCTGCTTTATTTTTCAACCCTATACGCTGATTTCACGCAGCCGTTATTTTGAAATCGAAAGTGAGGCTCCGGTGGGAAGAAAACCGAAAGTGTCGCCTTTAATCACAGGAGAGTCGTGAATGCGATGGCGTATTGTTGTTTAATGATGTCAATTCTAAAACTGTACATACATTTCTTTAATACTTCAGACTATATACAGTGAAATTCATTTATAAATATTTTTTTTATATATATATATAGTTCAGAAAGTAAAAAAGTAAATAATCTTCATTAAACTCCTTTTTTCTCTCTCCCACAAGATCTCTACTCTTGATCCTCAGCTGACACTTTATGATCCCTCTCAACAGGTAATGTTTACCATTGGAAATATGCGTTTATTTCTAATGTTTTTTTAATTGTCAAAGACGTGTTGATTTCTAATCCAATAAGGCTTTTAGAGTAAATGGTTAGTTATAAGAAATGTTTTCATATTTCTCATAAAGCAGTACACATGATTTTCTGCTTATCTGTGTTTACAAATGTTTAAAAATATTTTGTAGGTGATATCTGAAACAGAACAACACACCAAGGGTTTTGTCAGCGGTGAGGCAGATGATGTATCAGAGAAGGTGATTTTTAATTTGTGTGTGTGAATGTAACCTAGAAAGGGTTTGCCTAAGGTAAGGGAGCCCTGCTCCTGGAGAGCCTCTGCCCAACAGAGTTTAGGTTCCACACTAATTTAACACTGCTGTTTGAAATGGTCATGTTCACAATAGCTAGACAGGTAATCATTTCTATGAGCACTCAGCCAATATGTACCATGGTATTTAGAGAAGTCTCAGCAGATTTTTATAACAAGGAATTAGGCTAATATTCTTTCTTTTTTTCAACAGAATTGCAAACATGATGTAATCTCCTCGGCAGTATCAACTTTGAATAAATGTAACCGCTGTAGTGGACCCTTTTCTGGTTTTAAGTGGATTGGTGTGAAGTGTAAGGGTAAGTATTTTGTTCTTATAAGTAATATATTCTCTTTATTCCTTTCTTTTTTTAATATAAGACTCCATTTCTCTGCCTGTCACACTTTCTCGATGTGTGCCTTAAGTTTTGTTTTATGCTCTATAATTCATCTAATTAGTATTTCTTATTCTCTCATCTTTCTTATTTCTTATTGTTACTTTCATTCACACTGATTATACACTCTTATGCCATTTATAATAAATAAAAAAAATGTATATATTGATCAAAATGAGCGAAGTATGTAACCAGTCACGGAAAGTAGGGACACAAGTCGGTTCTGGGGCATTTTGAGTTATTCACGGTTTCTGAAAGTGTAGTCTCCAAGCTTTCCAACGATGTGTAACACAAGGAAATCTGATAATATTTGGAGAAGTTATGGCCATTTAAAGGTAGGCACTCAAAAAAGCACAAAGATGAGAAAACAGCCTCTGAAAGATCTCAGCAGTTCTCGCCTCTCTCTCCTGCTGGGAGTGACAATAGGGCTCATTTACATCTCATTTAGATAAGCCATACCCCCTGTAAAGCTGTAAAGCACAGGAGGGAAAATGTGCCATCATAGAAAAAATATATGTTTGCAAACAGGTCATATATAAATGTCTCTTAGCATCTACCGATAAAACTGTATAGGCAACTCTTGTGTAGGCTACACTGAATAAAAAAATACTCTGTTCTACTTGCGTAACCTCGCGCATACACCACACTGTCTTAACTCTACGCGCGCTTCAATCCGAAGTCACAAAACATAATGCAAACGTTTGCGTGTCCCTGCTTGATATACAACCACTGATGAACATAATCGTTTTGATGAGAGAAAATGTGTTTAAATCAAGTGATCAAAGTGCTCGTTGCCGCTGCGATCAGTGGCGCGGATACAGTGTTTTCTCGTGTGGCTCGCGCATACACCACACTGTCTTAACTCTACGCACGCTTCAATCCGAAGTCACAAAACATAATGCAAACGTTTGCGTGTCCCTGCTTGATATACAACCACTGATGAACATAATCGTTTTGATGAGAGAAAAAAACTATACGAGAATTTTGAAAAAAAGCGCTTCTTTCTCATTTTGCTCGAAAGTTGTGCTGCCGACTTGTGTCCCTGGTTTCCGTGACGGGTCACATATATGAAATATTACTATCATTGGGGTGAAATAAAAACATTTATGTCAGTTTTGTTACCTGACTCATGTGGAAGGGAAGGCAGAATGTACTCTGTTCTACTTGCGTAACCTCGGTTCCCTGAGAGATAAGGGAACAAGTATTGTGTGAAAAGAACTGCCATGGTGTGTAAAGCAGAAGCAGCCTGGCCAGCGGCGGAGTAACGTATGCACGATCCGCGAGTGCTAAAGACGTTCTGCACGGCTTAGATGGGTGCGCGCCACTGCTTCTTCCAGTGGCGGGAGCTTAACATATCCTTTTTCCTCAGCGCCGTCAACAGATAGAGGGTTAACTGTACGTACACACCGCTACCAACTTGAGCTGCAAAGAAGCTCTGGCCGCCCTGTCAAGGACGCTTGTCAAAAAGTTGACGCTTTGGCCGCTCTGAATAGTGAGTGAGTGCGCACGCTCTCTCTCTCTCTCTCTCTCTCTCTCTCTCTCTCTCTCTCTCTCTCTCTCTCTCTCTCTCTCTCTCTCTGCTCGTTCTTAAGAGGCAGAAGAGCGTGCGTGCTGAAAATGTCATATTTTGGTATGAACATTCACCCGCCAGTGTGGCGGATAGCCTTTTGAGATTTACTCGCCAAACGGGAAATCTACCCGCATTTGGCGCTTGGTGGGTGTTAATTTCGGACCCTGGTCTCATGGTTATATACTAACCGCCACACCCCTACAAATGGCCATATGTTTATTTAATCCTCTGTCTAGTTTGCTCCTGCTTTTGGCATAGAAGTTGCTATGATAAGCATGTGAAGCCCAACCCTGACCCTTTAACACCGGTAAGTGTATTTGATCAAATTCTCTCTAAATGAATTGATTAACCCAAAAATGAACATTTACTAATTATTTCCTATCATGGATTTTTGATGAAAAAGAATGTCATGTGCATATTTGATGGCCAGGGATCGAGTAAATAACTTTTTTGTACTTTTGGGTTAACTTTTCCTTCCTGAAGTTTTTATTTTTTAGATGTGTAAAAAAGATTTCTCCCCCCCCCCAGAATTCTGAAGAACAGTTTTCCTGTGAGGACTTGTCCGATCAGGACTATATACCTGATTCTTTAGACAGTTCAGAAGAGAGCACAGTTTCTTCACAACTTGAGCATCCTAAACAAATCTCGAACAAACAAAATGTTTCCTGCATTGAATCAACTGGAGAAATTAAAAATGGCAGGCAATGTCAAGAAAATCTCATAGTTACACATTCTCTGCTGAAAGATCCAGTTCAAGTATCAGATGTCCACAATACAAAAATGACTAGTAGTACTGATGAAAAGTCCGTAGAGGATAGCACAATAACTGGAGAAAATCCATGTGTACAGTCGTCTAATGTATCCTCTCCAGTAAACAAAAATAATTACTGCTACATTTGTGACAAACCACAGACGAAATTTGCAAGGCACTTAAAAATCCACGAAACAACAAACATGGATGTTGCTCGGGCCTTGGCACTGCCAAAATGTTCAAAAGAACGCAAACAAATGCTGGACAAACTGAGGAACAAAGGGAACTATGAACACAATGCTGGGGTTTTATCGAGTGGGACTGGGTTGTTAAAACTCAGACGGACACCCAAGAATAAATATAAATCAGAAGATTATGTTCCTTGCATGTACTGCCATGCCATGTTTCTTCGAAGAGATCTGTGGCGACACATTCGAAATTGCCTTTCCAAACCAGTGGAAGTGGAAGCGGAACGGGCAGAGCCAGGAAGGACAAGGGTCTTATCATTGGCAACCATGTCTAACGCAACCCTGTGTCAACCAATATCACAGGGTGTTTGGAAGCTGTTGACTGTAATGAAGGATGATAACATCACTGCTGCTGTCCGGAGTGACTTCTGCATTCTTCAGCTGGCCCAATCGTTTTTTAATAAACATGGACAGGATCCCACTAAATTTGAGTATATTCGACAGAAACTGCGGGAAGTTGGTAGACTTCTCCTGATCCTACAAAGAGAATTTAAAATACAGACGCTTGAGGATGCTGTTAAACCTGCGAATTTTTATGTGCTTATCCAAGGTGTCAAGAAGGTTTCCGGCTTTAATGATGAAAAGCACTCATACCAGACTCCAAGCCTTGCTCTCAAGTTGGGCCACTCACTGCAAAAGATCTGTGACATTGTACATTGCAGGGCTTTGATGGCAGAAGACACTGAGGGGATAAGGTCAACACAGACATTCCAAAAACTGTACAGTACAAAGTGGGCTGAACTTATTTCCCACACAGCACTGATTACTTTAAGTGAGGCACACTTCAACAAACCCTCCACCATCCCATTCACAGAGGATGTTCAGTGTCTTCACCGGCATCTTGAAAAGGTTGCAGATTCAGCATCTGAGAACTTGAAAAAAACCCAATCAGCACAAGCCTATGGGGAACTTTCCAGAGCAACACTGGCAAAAATTATTCTTTTCAACCGAAGACGTGGAGGAGAGGTTGCTAAGATGAAACTAAAAAACTTCCTTGAAAGGGACACAGCTCCCCTCCATGCGGATGTTGCTACTGGCCTGACAAAATTCGAAAAAAAACTCTGTGCACATTTTAGTCGGGTTGAGATTAGGGGTAAAAGGGGTCGAAAGGTTGCAGTTTTGCTATCGCCAGACATGGTTGATGCCTTAACACACCTCGTTAGCCAAAGAAAAGAGTGTGGAGTTCCTGAAGAAAATGCATTCCTCTTTGCGAGACCAAGTTGTTTGACTCCTTATCGAGGACAAGATTGTCTGAGGGTTTATGCCAATGAGTGTGGAGCAAAACAACCTGAATTCCTCAAATCAACACAACTGCGAAAGCATGTTGCAACTCTGTCTCAGGTGTTAAACTTAAAAAATCACGAACTCGACCAAGTTGCAGACTTTCTGGGCCATGATATTCGTGTGCACAGAGAGTACTATCGACTTCCGGAGGCCACAACACAGTTAGCCAAGATATCAAAACTGTTACTTGCACTGGAGAAAGGCACCCTTGCACATCTTCAGGGGAAAACGCTTGAAGAAATTGAAATTGAAGGTATGCAGGATAATCCTTTATATGCAGACCTTAGATCAGGGTTCTCCAACCCTGCTCCCACAGTAATTATCAAGCAACCCTGAAACACCTTGATTAACTGATTTAGGTGGATTTGATTGAGGTTGGAGCTGAAATCTTCAGGACGTTAGCTCTCCAGGAACAGGGATGGAGACCTCTGCCTTAAGCCCGGGACACACTGCATGATTTTTGGCTGTCTCAGACAAAAGATTGCCATCGTGAAACAATCATGTCAATTTCTGTGATCTGACCCCTGTCAGTGGAAGAAATGGCAAAAGTACCTTCCATGGAAATAATCTGGATCATCCAGTTGATAATTCATCAAGTGGTTCATTCATCACAAATAAAGTATGTTCCAAATTAGTGAAATAATAAGATTCTAAAATACATGGCTAAAAATGGCTAAATTTGGGAGTATTAGCATGTCAAACCGCAATACCACAATATCATGAAAGAGCATTCAGACGATGATTGATGAGCCAGTCAAAGATTAGAACCACAATGTTTAATGTATGGTGAAAACAACGGTCATTACAAAATCATCACAAAATTTCAATTAAACGTACTAGTCATCATCGTCCTTGGTATCAGACTCTGACAGCTGTGGAGCGGGCTCTTCCTCACAAGGTTGATTGTTACAGGTTTGCAGCTTGCACAGGTTGGTGCACCTCAGGCTGTTGGCGAGGCAAGTGCAATCCGGTAGCTTGCACGACCTGGTGCACTTGTAGGATAGTAGCTGCAGGATGGCATAAGGTGCTGGGGCACCTCGCATCAACTGGATTGTCAGCTGCTCTTCATCTGTGTTCCACCCATGCTCCTCGGGACTTGGCACAGCCGGCATGGTTTCCAGAGACTGCCTCCAGGACGGCTCGGATGGTGTGCATGAGAAGGCAATCTTCGCATGGAGGAAGCTGGCTGGATTCAACCTCTCCACGCCTTACACAGAATAGTTGGTAGCGAAGAGCGTTGACCTCTGCAGTGCTGGTTGATGGAACATACATCTTACAGATGGTTGCCTCTGTTGCCTCTTCCCAGTGCTCTTTATCCAGTGTGGCACGCTAGAGAAAAGAGCCCAGGAGCAAAGAAGTTCCAGCTTTGAAAAATCATCAATTATGAATACTTCCACCTGTTCACACTTCAAACATGGAACCTCTCACAGCTGTAGCCAATAATGGCCTATAAATCTGGGATCTGTGCTTCACTTAAAGAGATGGTCCTGGGTGCAGACAACCCCAGGACAAGGTGAAGAAACGCAGGGAGGCCTAGAGTGAGACTGGCTGAAAAGAAAGAAAAGACACAGTTAACCTTGTAGCCTCTGCTTTACCAACTTTGCCTTTTTTTCCTGTCTTCCCCCTTCAAGGAGGCCTAGAGTTCAAGCAGACGGTAGGAACACCACTGTCACGAATACCCCATACCGGGAAGAACCTAAGTTTCAATTTGGATCCCTTTTGGTCATCCTATATATTTTTTTGTTAAATAAGACAGTTTATGTTAATGCTGCCCCCGTCTCTCTTGTGGTTGTGTTTTGTGGCAGCTGAAACCTCTCCTTGCTTTTGGGCGTGTCACACCACCTTGAAGCAGTCTTCGCCACATGTGAGGTACAGAGTCTTGTCTTGGAGCGTCTCTCTGTGTTTGGGCTCTTTTCATTCTTCAACCAAGTAGGCGATCAGGCTTGTCTTGTTGGTAGCGCTGGAGAGCAGTCTCCTCCACTGCTGGATCTTATGGCCTGACACAATGTTCTTGAACTCTATTCCCGTGAGCCTCGGGGCAGACATCCTAGCAAGCAGCCAGGCTAGGTTCTTTGCCTTTGTCTCCTGGACCTGTGCACCATAGTCGACGTCAGCAGTTCCTGCTCCACTGATGGTCTCTTCCAGTCGGTCAATGTTGTCATACGCCAGCGTGGTGAAGATGCCTGGGTAGATGTTCGCTGGCAGTGGAATACCATCCTTTGACAAATCATGAAGACACAGAAGACATCCTTCTGAAAACACAGTGCCGTGTCAACAACTTCCACCTGGGAATAGGAAACACTGTGACCGAGCCGATTCAGAGTGTGCACCAGTTCTGTGTTACCCATCAAAGATTTTATAGCAAATAGCATAAGAAGGTAGCCTGGAAATCCAGACCTAAATCTAAAAGATTAATGGTCTGGCGTCGACTAATGAAAACCGGCCAGCTCGAGAGGCGGCACCAAGCATGCATTTTAAAATCTCACTGCACGCAATTGGATAACACTACGACCAATCACAACAAGTTATCGCTTAGCTACCAGTGGAGCTAACTGGTAGATTAGACTCTTACCGTATCCGGTCGGCAAAACAGCAAAAATGTCCTTTCTTGCAAAATAACAATTCGAGCGCCGTCTTCTGTTCCTCTTTTAGAGAAAAAGTCTAAATCTTTCATTGCAGCGGCCAAAGTCGTTTCAAACAAATGGTGTTCATCTATAGCCATCTTGCAATGTTTACTAATGACTTCGACGTCACACCGCTGTCGTCATCTCGCCTCTGGCCCGCCTATATCAGATAACCCAATGTGATTGGTGCAGCTCAGATAGAGGGGCATATTTAATGAGCATCATTACTCGACACCAGAGTAACTCGCTGAGCAAATTTAACTTATGCTCTCTCGAGAACTCTGGATTACCAGGGTAATAAGAAGGTGCTTTGGCGGTTTGATCCGGACACAGCTGACAGCCAGGACTAGGTCACTGCCAAAGGATGTAGCAAGTCGCTAGACTCTTTCAGGAGGACTTCTGCGCTCACTGCCTCCAGTCAGGAGTGTGTGCATGAGTCACGTTTCACAGATTCAGGAATGATGCCTTCATCTCGTTCTACATCTTGTGGCCACACCTGCTTGGTGTCTTGGTTTTTTATTTCGTTTCTCATCAGCACTGCCACTTTCGTTACAACATCCTCAGATTTGATAAATCTGGCATGCTGCAGTTAAGTGGTTCCCAAACCTGTCCTGGAGTACCCCCAACACAGCACGTTTTCTTTGTCTCCCGAATCAAACACACCTGATTCAACTCATCTCATTAACCCATGTGATACTGGGTTAACCCATGGGGTACTCTAGGACAGATTTGGGAACCACTGCTGTAGTTCCATCTTTAAAGAGTGCACGGTTTTCACGAGCTCGGCCATGGTCAGGCTATTGGGATAGAGAAGAAGCCTCCCATTGTCATCAGGTATGATATGAATGGACCCACTCTACGGCGAAGGTGTTTCTTGGTTGAGGACTTGGGTGACGGCAAGGGCCTTCATGGATGACTCGAATCGTGATGCAAGGTATGTCATCGGCAGTACCTGTGGGTTTGTAAAGAGTTTGTTACTGATGTACAAGAACAGTCCTTCATAGGAATACTTTTCTGCTGTCTGATATAGTTCTTCTGCATTCCCACTGTGTTCCTTTGCCTTGGAGCTGGCGGCAGGCTCGGCGACACGTGTGTATGCTCGGTAGCAGGATCTGTAATGTCCCTCAGCAGCAACAACTCTCTACTAGTGATAAGCATCTGCTGGTCTAACTTGATGCCTGCTGCCTTCCGGATACGGTCATCTGCACAGAACTCTGAACATTGTATGAGAGGTTCCCTCGTGTTTTTGCCCTTGTGGTACTTGCTTGATTTCTCACAGAAGATACACAGTTCATCATAAACCCTTGACGTGCTTGGAACACCCCGAGATGCCCTTCTTGAAGTCTTGAAGCATTCTCAGAAGCTAAGGAAGATGCCTCTCTTACGATAGTGTCTAAGAGTTTCTTCATCGTGAAAAAGCTACAGCACTGGTGGAATTTCTTTCTTGATCGCTCAACTATTTGGCAATGTCCAGAACTGGGATATGTCCTCTTATTTCTGCTGCTCTCAACAAGGTTTTCATAATTCCAGGTTCTTGGGTGACACCAGGTGTGAGTCGGACTCCTCGTCAGGGCAGTGGATAATGCATTCCGTGCAGGACCGCTTCCTTGGCAGGATGCCTTTGCCAGGACTTGCCGAATCCATCACGTATTCAGAGAACGACTGACTTTCCAATTTAGACAGTGTAGTCAACAATACATGTGGTGTTTTTCTTTTATATTTTTTACATCTCAAAACAACAAAATATCAGCGTGAATTCAAAGATATCGACTTTATTTTTTTGCTTGGGAGTAATATTAAATGACTGTTATTATGGCATTGAAAGTTTGTGTATTTTTTTTTTAAAAATAATTCTAGTACATAAAAGTAGGAAAATTACTAATTCTAAAAAAAAGTATAAAAAGCTGGGCCTGTGGAAAGGTTATCATATTATAATTAACTTATATTAACCCCATAAACAATTTAGTATAGGTAAGGTTTTGCCCATCAAGATGGAACCAATATCTGGTCTGGCCCATGGACTATGTCATTACAGTGAGAGAGGTTCAAGGACGGTCATTGTTACTGTCAGAAAATTGTCGTAGGCTATCTTTGGTCTCAAGACTCATAAATTCAGCATGATCACCACAGGGTGTGTTTGCTGCTACGACCTACCTCTACTGACCAGCCATGTCGCACAGTGTGATTTGTAATGATCTTATAGGATTGCTTAAATCATGCAGTGTATCCTGAACTTAAGATCTTTCACAAGTGTAATATTCATCAAATTTCATTGATCATTATGTAACAATTGCAATGTAAACTTTTTTTTTACGCTTTTTTTTGTCAGATAACTTGGACTTTACTGATTCAGAGCAAAGTGAAGACAGTGATGCTGAGACATATCCACAGACAATAACAGAAATGAGTAAAATCACACAAATATGCAAAGATCGAAACATTAAATACAACATATTTACATCTACCATATAGTGCACTAAATATTATACAGTTGTTTAGATATGCACAAATGTTACTGAAGTTACATGGCTTTAAAATTTAAAATAGCAGTTAATAGGCTGAGTTTAAATTGCTTATTACACTTACACATTAGACCTACCCCAAAAATGAGCTGAATTATACTGTACTCGACAGCCAGTTCAACAAAGTTAAGTAGTGACCAAATCACTGCCCAACAAAATAAAATAAAAAATGCTTAGTTTTAACTGTTTTTGATAGATATATTTCTAGACATTTGCAGTTTCATCGCAATGTGCAACAGTTTGTTTGTGTTTGAATTGTCTAAACCTGTGACACTAGTATTGAGCTCTACTGTTCATACCACAGGAACAAAGAGAGCTAGTGGACCTGTTGAGGAACCTCCAGGCACCATAGGTAGTATGAGCTACAATACCTCAGTCCAACAGCATGTCCGGAGGGAAGAGACTGAACAACCAGGTAAAAGCCCACAAATACACTGCACTAGGAAGAGGTATAGATCAAGAATCAGTTCATGTAGGCATAACACAACTAGTGTATGCTTTTTTTAAAGTATTCTTTTTCCATTCACAGATGTTGACTCTGCCTTGGGAGACCCATCTCAAGATATGACAAGAATATACGAAAACACTGGCGGTAAGAAGGACAAGAAGCGCATCAGGAGGGAAGAGACTGAACAACCAGGTAAAAGCCCACAAATACACTGCACTAGGAAGAGGTATAGATCAAGAATCAGTTCATGTAGGCATAACACAACTAGTGTATGCTTTTTTTAAAGTATTCTTTTTCCATTCACAGATGTTGACTCTGCCTTGGGAGACCCATCTCAAGATATGACAAGAATATACGAAAACACTGGCGGTAAGAAGGACAAGAAGCGCATCAGGAGGGAAGAGACTGAACAACCAGGTAAAAGCCCACAAATACACTGCACTAGGAAGAGGTATAGATCAAGAATCAGTTCATGTAGGCATAACACAACTAGTGTATGCTTTTTTTAAAGTATTCTTTTTCCATTCACAGATGTTGACTCTGCCTTGGGAGACCCATCTCAAGATATGACAAGAATATACGAAAACACTGGCGGTAAGAAGGACAAGATATATATACACACTAGGGATGAGCGAGTACAGCATTATCTGTATCTGTATCTGTTAACCATATGAATTATCTGTATCTGTACTCGGACTGGGCGGTGCCTAACCCGGAAGTGGGCGGGATTTAACCCGGAAGTGGGTCGGGTTGTCTTGAAATGGGTGGGGCTTTAACCGGTATGTTATTTTAGGCATGCAATTGATATGGGTTGATCAGAAATTGTTATATTTATTGCTGATTAGACAACTATTTACATGACAGCATTAGCATTGAGCTTCAGATCAATGGTTTTGATCACGATAACAAACGAACTACAGAACAAGTTTTGCAACAATGAATACAACACATGCGGTTGCAATTATGAAGTAAAATGTAATGAACAAGAGTTTTCATCTCAACTAGGGCTGGGTGATATGGACCAAAAGTCATATCCTGATATATTTAGGCTGAATTTCGATATACGATATATATATCCCGATATTTTTTTATTTTTCATGTTTTATTTTTTTTTAAATTTGTTGACACACACACACAAGTACTGTCCCCCTTTACTTAACATAAATTGTAAGAATATGACTAATAGTAAAGACTAGTAGCCTACTAATAAACATTAGGCCTATGCTAAAGGTATTAAACAGCAGTCCCAAACTAGTTTTTGTTAATACAATGTTGAGCCACCACAGTCATTTAAAAATATAAAAAAATAACACAAAGAAAAATAGTGACATTTTGGGGTTAATATGGAAACGACAGTTACCATGGTGAATACACAATACTAACAAGAACTGTGAATGAAACATGGAAACTGCTCCTGGTGAATAGAATGAAAATCATACCTGCATTACTTTTATTTCGTGTAATTTACAACGTAACGGCGTTGCCTGCTCGTAGTTTCTTTTGCCCTTTATATTCAGTGAGGCGATGCAGCGCGCGCCGCCGCATTGCGCGTGCAATTGAGTGTGCGCTACTACGACTACAGTTTAACGGCTGACAGGACAAGAAAGTCCGTTTTTCTGGGGTGAAAGACTTTGTTTTTTATAACATAACATACTCTAAACACGCATGCAAAGTGGAAAAGGAGGGGCGGGGGCGCGGGGAGCAGTGCAGAGAGCTCCGGGTCAGCAGCTTGCTTGGAGCAAGGATCACAGCGCAAATTTGAACTATATCGATATATGCGATATGGTCTAATTCCATATCGCATGTAAAATAAATATTATATATATATATATATATATATATCTCGCCCAGCCCTAATCTCAACATAACTTTTTTTTTTTTAAATCCGAGCACAGATATTGACTCGTATTACTCGTATAATACTCGTACTCGACAAAAGTGCTTTATCCGTACCGGATACTCGTTTCAGCCGAGTATCCGGCTCAACTCTAATACACACACACACACACACACACATCTCAATTAAATACATTTTGAAATAATATAATAATAAACAAGGCTCAAACATCGATTTCGTAAAAGACATGCGTGTTTATTTGAGCACTTGCGTCAATGAAACATCATACTAAAGCCTTTAAAGCATTGAAATAAATATCAGTAAATAATATTCACTTAAATATAACAGTTAAATATCTAAAACATTTTTTATATTTCCACACAAAGACGCTTGATATAGCCTAATAGCTAGATTACCTAGCCAGATATAGCTCTGCGCTTTGAGAAGTCGTTTGAGTCGCAGTCCGTGCCTATATTGGCCTACCGATGGAAAAAAACGCGAGAGTGCCAATCGACAAACTGGCAACAGCTGCCATAGAACTAATCCGGCCGGTGTCATTTTCTAGATGTGTGGACAGTTAATCCAGGTGTTTCACCTTGGCTACAGGGGATAATTCAAAACAGGTATTCTTTTCAGTCCTGGATCCGTCACTGACTTTGCCTCAAAACGTCCCGTTCTGAGAATTCTTTCTTTCTTTATAACCTTTCTTTTTTCTTTCTTTCTTTCTAACTAATCTTCATTTCTTTCTTACTAATCTTTTTCTTTCTTTCTTTCTTTCTTTCTTTCTTTCTTTCTTTCTTTCTAACTAATCTAATTTCTAACTAATCTATCTTTCTTTCTTTCTAACTTTATCTTTCTTTCTTTCTTTCTTACTAATCTAGCTTTCTTTCTAACTAATCTATCTTTCTTTCTAACTAATCTTTCTTTCTTTAACTAATCTTTCTTTCTTTCTTACTAATCTTTTTCTTTCTTTATAACTAATCTATCTTTCTTACTTACTAATCTATCTTTTTTTTATAACTAATCTTTCTTTCTAACCAATCTTTCTTTATAACCAATCTTTTTTTATAACCAATCTTTCTTTATAACTAATCTTCATTTCTTTCTTACTAATCTTTCTTTCTTTCTAACCTTCATTTCTTTCTTACTAATCTTTCTTTCTTTCTAACCTATCTATCTTACTCTCTAACTAATCTATCTTACTTTAGTTCTAACTTATCTATCTTTCTTTCTTACTAATCTTTCTTTCTTACCAATCTTTCTTTCTAACCAATCTTTCTTTCTAACCAATCTTTCTTTCTAACCAATCTTTCTTTCTAACCAATCTTTCTTTCTAATCTATCTTTCTTTCTATCTAATCTTTCTTTCTTACCAATCTTTCTAACTTATCTATCTATCTATCTTTCTTTCTTTCTTACTAATCTTTCTTTCTTACCAATCTTTCTTTATAACTAATCTTCATTTCTTTCTTACTAATCTTTCTTTCTTTCTAACCTATCTATCTTACTCTCTAACTAATCTATCTTTCTTTAGTTCTAACTAATCTATCTTTCTTTCTATCTAATCTTTCTTTCTTACCAATCTTTCTAACTTATCTATCTATCTTTCTTTCTTTCTTACTAATCTTTCTTTCTTACCAATTTTTCTAAGTAATCTATCTTTCTTTCTATCTAATCTTTCTTTCTTACCAATCTTTCTTTATAACTAATCTTCATTTCTTTCTTACTAATCTTTCTTTCTTTCTAACCTATCTATCTTACTCTCTAACTAATCTATCTTTCTTTAGTTCTAACTTATCTATCTTTCTTTCTATCTAATCTTTCTTTCTTACCAATTTTTCTAACTTATCTATCTTTCTTTCTATCTAATCTTTCTTTCTTACCAATTTTTCTAAGTAATCTATCTTTCTTTCTATCTAATCTTTCTTTCTTACCAATTTTTCTAACTTATCTATCTTTCTTTCTATCTAATCTTTCTTTCTTACCAATTTTTCTAAGTAATCTATCTTTCTTTCTATCTAATCTTTCTTTCTTACCAATCTTTCTTTATAACTAATCTTCATTTCTTTCTTACTAATCTCTTTCTTTCTAACCTATCTATCTTACTCTCTAACTAATCTATCTTTCTTTAGTTCTAACTAATCTATCTTTCTTTCTATCAAATATTTCTTTCTTACCAATCTTTCTAACTTATCTATCTTTCTTTCTAACCAATCTTTCTTTCTTTAACTAATCTTCATTTCTTTCTTACTAATCTTTTTCTTTCTTTCTTACTAATCTTTTTCTTTCTTTCTAACTAACTAATCTATCTTTCTTTCTAACTAATCTATCTTTCTTTCTTTCTTTCTAACTAATCTTTCTTTATTTCTAACTTTATCTTTCTTTCTTACTTACTAATCTCTTTCTTTCTAACTAATCTTTCTTTCAAACCAATCTTTCTTTAACTAATCTTCATTTCTTTCTTACTAATCTTTTTAACTAATCTCTTTCTTTATTTCTAACTTTCGTTCTTTATTTCTATCTTTCTTACTTTCTTACTAATTTATCTTTCTAACTAATCATTTTCTTTCTAACTAATCTATCTTTCTTTAGTTCTAACTTATCTATCTCTTTCTTTCTAACTAATCTTTCTTTCTTAACAATCTTTCTTTCTTTAATCTTCATTTCTTTCTTACTAATCTTTTTATTTATTTATTTCTAACTTATCTATCTTTCTTTATTTCTAAGTTATCTATCTTTCTTTATTTCTAACTTGCCTCTTTCTTTCTTACTAATCTTTTTTCTTACTAATCTATCTTTCTTTATAACTAATCTTCATTTCTTTATTTCAACTAATCTTTCTTTCATTGAAACTTATCCATCTATTTACTTTCTATCTATTATTTATCTATTTCTAACTAATCTTTTTCTTTGTTTCTAACTATTCTTTCTTTCTTTCTAATCTTTTTCTTTTATAACTAATCTACCTTTCTTTATTTCTAACTTATCTCTTTCTTTCTTACTCTTCTTTCTAATCTCTTTTTCTTTCTTTATAACTAATCTATCTTTCTTTCTATATTTGTAACTTATCTATCTTTCTTTCTTACTAATCTTTCTTTCTAACCAATCTCTTTCTTTCTTTCTTTTTCTTTCTTTCTTTCTTTCTAACCAATCTTTCTCTCTTTAAAACCAATCTTTCTCTCTTTAACTAATCTTTATTTCTAACTTATCTGTCTTTCTCATAATCTCTCTTTCTTTCTCATAATCTTTCTTACTAATCTATCTTTCTTCCTTTATTTCTAACATAACTAAGGGTGTCACGATTCTCCAAATCCTCGATTCGATTACATTTTCGATTCTAAATTCACGGTTCGATTCGATTCTCGATTAAAAACATTTTTTTTGAAAGCACAAGCTATGCCATTTTTAGACTTTTATGCAATATAATAATATCTGACCTTTGTTCGCAATGTACCACAAATTTAAAACGTTTATTAATAACATAATGTAACAATAACTTATAAGTCAATTGGAAACTTAAACAATATAACCTATAACCTATTATAGACCCGGGGCTCCCTGGACTCCTCAGAGCAGTCCCAGACGAATAGCACGGCATTTTAAATTGGGTTCCCACAGCGTTTGCAACGCAGTACGAGAGAACGTTCTCGTAAGGGAACGTACTTGGTTACTTGCGTAAATCGGTTCCCTTAGAGATAAGGAACGACTGCGTTGCCTTGCCGTGCTATTTCGCTCATATCAGGTACTTCGCTTCAGTCGATTTAAACCTAAAGTCCTTTGGCGAGTTTTCTCTGACTTCAGCCGCGTCCAAATTGGCGCGCTCGAGGTTGGCAGGGTGCCAAGCGCTCGCATTGGACCGCATACCACTGCTAACTCGCCATAGGTTCGTGCAGTTGCCGCAGCACAGCCAGCTCGCTCAGTCGAGCTATGGTGCTCTCGCTGTGCAGCTGCAATGCGATTTAAAATAAAGGCTTCAATATTCTCGAGAAAAGGAGTTTTACCTGTTACAGGCAAGCCGAGCTGACGTGACATATGGGGCGTGGCAGCATCGACGATTCCATATTTTGATTCGATGATTGAGATTGAGCATTAATTTCGATCGATTTCGATTTAAAATCGATATCGTGACACCCTTAAACATAACTAATCTATCTTTCTTCCTTTATTTCTAACATCTTATTTATTAATCTCTTTCTTTCTTACTAATCTTTGTTTTACTAATCTTTCTTTCTTACCAATCTTTTTCTTTATTTTTCTTTCTTTCTAACTAATCTTTCTTTCTAACTAATCTTCATTTATTTATTTCTAATCAATCTTTCTTTATCACTAATATTCATTTCTTTCTTACTAATCTTTTTCTTTCTTTCTTTCTTTCTTACTAATCTTTCTTTTTCTTTCTTTAACTAATCTTCATTTCTTTCTTTCTTTCTTTCTTTCTTTATAACTAATCTTCATTTCTTTCTTACTAATCTTTTTCTTTTTCAACTAACCTCTTTCATTGAAACATATCTATCTACTATCTATTATTTATCTATATTTCTAACTAATCTTTTTCTTTGTTTCTAACTATTCTTTCTTTCTAACTAATCTATCAAATTTCTTAACTCTCTGGTCCGGCTTTTTCAAGCCAACTTAAAGTTTGACTCAACAAACTTTTTTCTAGTTACCATTATGTTGCTAACTCTGTGTAATGGCTATTAAGGTTGATGCAGCGGTGCTTATTGTGTTGTGTCTGCCCTGATCAGTGCAGCCTTCGCTTTCATTGCGTTGGGATATGCAAATTTTGATAAGGTCGGAGCAGACTTCTCATGGTCTAGTCCACCCATGCATTTTATACTGCCTGCGAACCTGTCAGTATTTGCATGGTTTGCGAAAAGTCCCCAGCTGGCATTAGCCCTTAAGATTTCAGCTAAAGTGGAGAAGGCAGGAGTTCCCATATACGTCACGCTGACGTAATGTCTCGTTCCCGCCTCTCAGGGAACTGAGGTTACGAAAGTAACCGGAGACGTTTTACGTGCAAAAGGTAATCCATCATTCCTACTAGGGCTGGGTATTGACACAAATTTCACAATTCGATTTCGATTCACAAGCTTGCAATTCGATTCGATTACGATTACGATTCGATTCAATATCGATTATTTTGGATATCAGGTACAATACATTGCAAATTTTCTCAAGGAAAACATCTCTTAACTATTATTGTAAACTATGGGAGTCAGTTGTAGCCGATAGGCTTCATTAGCCTACTATATTATTGAAGGTAAAGAATAACTGATTTGTATACAATCACTTAAAATACACTTATTTATTTTTATAATAATAAAGTTATGAAATTATATAGCCAACAAATTTAAATGGTGGCCTTCATAAAAAAACTGTCCAGATTTATTCAAACAAGCATTAAATATTGAAGAACATAAAAAATTATAATGAATATGTAATATGGTGCATATATTTAACAAAATGCTCCTCTAGAGTTAATTTTTCTAGCTGACTAACGTTTATAGTCACTGGATGTTTTTTTGAGGTAAATGTGAAGTTACATGACATTGTTTACTAACGTCTTTCCACGCTTGAAACACTGATTCAGTGATTCCATGTGACATGATACGGACTTCGATAAGTTGTACTCTACCTTTTAACACACTTTCAGATGCTCATTCATGTTTATCTCGTGCTGTAACTGATATTATTTAGGCAGAAGAGAAGATCATGTGCGCGCCGCGGCTTCTCTTGAGCTGAGCAAGAGCGATCTCACGCCACTGCGCCAAAACGGTATTTATGTTTTTGAATTTCATAAGAAAATGGACGTAATTTGAGACTTTGTTTCGTATTAATAATAACAAAGCACAAAGAGTATTGCGATTTATTGAATGGGATGCGCGCAGCAATGTTACATTCATTCATCACTGAAAACAGGATGACTAATCGATTCTTGAGATTTATGAATCGATATCGTTTCGTAAAAATAAGATTCGATTAAAATCGAGAAATCTATTTTTTACCCAGCCCTAATTCCTACTGCGTTTTTCTACTTTATATAGTAAAGAATGCGAATAGTAAAGAATGCGAATATAATAATAGGCCTACTTAAAAGCAAACCAAAGGAAGAAACGTTTTTAATCCCCTGCGAAAATGGGTGAGACGTGAGTGAAAATTTGGGAAAAGAAACAGATTCCATGTCGAGTGGAATAACTAAGGGAATATTGTTAAATTTGTTGATAATTGGGTGACCAGATCGCAAAACGGAATACAAAGCAGACGAAGCTTAAATTTATGGGCTCACGCACAACTCTCTCATTCATCATGAATCCAAACGTTTCCATGGCTGCGATTTTAACATTTAATTGCTAACCTATTATTTATTTTGTAAACAAAGCTTTGTGCTTCACTCCTGTCATAATATTTATGTACAACAGCATTCACATACAAAACAATTTGTTTTGGCGGGCCACCGCAGTGGTGTGGTTGTCAAGTTTACTGGCACAGCACTAAATTAGATTGCTTTGGTGATTTTGTTTTTTCTTTTTGTTTTTTGTTTTTTTTCCGTCCGTCAGTCCATCCATCCAAATTTTTATTGCATTATGTGCAGTTTATTACATCGAGTAGTCGGTTGCTAACACCAGGAATATAATGAGTGGAAGCACTTCCCATCTTTTATTGCAATCAATCTGCTCTGGTAATTCAAGCAAAATGATTGATGAACCTGACTAATACAGTTACATGTTAGCTGTTAAATTTGTATCAGGGCCAAAAAAATGAAAATTGTTAAACAAAAACAGAAGCCCTTCACTTTTGACTCAGATTAGAAATCAGTAAACTAGACTCAAGATGAGGGTGAGGAGTGTGTGGTTGGTTGGGACAGACTGAATATGCGTTCTGGCCTTTGTGGTGTTCAACCCAATCTGTTGTTCTTTTGTAGTGATTTTTGATGCAGCCACACATGATGCAAGAAGGAAAGCGAAACAAACATGGTCTCCAACAGAAATCGCAGCAGTACTCAAACATTTCCGGAACCACATTGCAAGGGGTAAACTTGTGAGTAAAATTGAATGTCAACAGTGCAAGACTGCCGAGTATCCTGCTTTAGCTGGTCGCTCTGTGCAAAACATTAGAGACTTTGTTAGGAATCGGGGCGTATCACTGAAAAGGAAACAGGTACAAAATGTTTAAGTTTATTATTATTTTATTTTTTTTTCGTTTTTTGTTGCTGCTGTTTTGTTCTAATGTGGGAAAATGTTTTAAACTTCTGTTGAAGGCTGTAAATGGATAGTGTTTCGTCCTATGTCATTTCTTTGGAGTTTTCCCCCTCCCCCCCTCCCTTTTCTCTTTGTACTTTCACTTCTAGCAGAAAGTTAGTAATGCTCATCGTAATGCCTGGTGACTATTCAACGCAGCTCCACCAAAATGGATAGTGTTTCGTCCTATGTCATTTCTTTGGAGTTTTCCCCCTCCCCCCCTCCCTTTTCTCTTTGTACTTTCACTTCTATCAGAAAGTTAGTAATGCTCATCGTAATGCCTGGTGACTATTCAACGCAGCTCCACCAATGCACTTGATCCTTTTGTGATTCATGTTTGCCTGCCTGTACTGTTATAGTGTTTTGAGAAATGTGTCTTTGAGAACTTGGTTCTTGAGGCTCATTTGGGCTGTCTTTTCTCTGTGAGTATTTCGCCGTTCATGTTTGTTCTCGTGGTTTGATCTGTTATTAAACGTGGGAAGAGAAAAGGACAGCTGAGTTTTGTTGTTTTTTCCCTTTACACAAGAACATTAGTGTATTTTGTTATTTGTTTAATATTGCCAGCAACAACTGTAATGTTGAAAATAAGCTGTAATTATTAAACAACTTCTTGTTCACTAAAGGTGCATACTGTTATATGTCCTCTAAAAGGTCATGTGGATATATCACACAAATATCAGATTCTTGAATGGTAAATGGACTGCATTTATATAGCGCTTTCACAGACCCAATGGCCACCCATGCGCTTTACAATATTGCCTCACATTCACCCATTCACTCACTCATTCATACACCGACGGCGGTGTCAGCCATGCAAGGCACCATCCAGCTCGTCGTCTTGCTCTCAAGGACACCTCGACACTTGGTCAGGTGATTGAACCACCAACCTTCCGGTTTGTAGACAATCTACATGAACCACTGAGCCACTGCCGCCCCTTGAATGCACCCTATAAAAGACTTGGCTGAATTAATATTCAAAATATCAGAATATCATAGTTTTAAATGGTTGGCTTTGTTGTCTGTTGGAGTATGAGCCCACAGGTGAGGATGTGTTTGCAGTGCACAGTATTGTTTTTAGTCTAATCATTTGTCCTCATAAATCAGGTATGTCCATTTAATGCACAGTGCTATCACTTTTGTGTTTGTGTTTAGCCATGTCCCATTAATTCATGTTTGTCCCTCTAATACACTTAAATGACAATTTTGTGTTGTATAGCAACTGTCCTTATAATATTGTTTTGTGTCATGGGCGGGGTTTAGACACCTAATTATATGTGTCCTCATAATTAAGTATATTTTCAGGTTGTTACATTATACGTTGTGTTGTGTGTAAACAAACTCTGAAGTGAAATCTGTGTTGTATGGCTCAAAACAGATTTTTTGATACCCTCCCCATCTCTGTAGAGCAAGTGGAAATGGGTGTCCCCCTAATACACCAACAGACTGGTTTGGGCTGAAGTGTCCTTGTAATTCACAAAAACCCGTATGTGTGTGTGTGTGTGTGTGTGTGTGTGTGTAAACTCAAATACTCGTACACACTCATTTAAACTTATAAACTCTTAACTCAAAAACTTGTACACTTATAAACTCTAAACTCATATAAACTCTGAGTGTGTGTGAGAGAGAGAGTGTGTGTCTATGTGCGTGAGTGTGTGTGTGTGTGTGTGTGTGTGTGTGTGTGTGTGTGTGTGTGTTAATGAGCTTGTCTGTGTGTGTGTGAGTGAGTTAGTGAGTGTGTGTGTGAGAGAGATAGTGTGTGTGTGAGAGAGAGAGTGAGAGTCTGTGCGTGCGTGCTTGTGTGTGTGTATGTGTATGTCGAAAATTTAAATCTAAACACCTTGAAGACTAAACCAAACTGCCGTTCTATATACTATATGAGCCATTGAGACTCATTTAAACTAATAAACTCTAAACTCATACACTTATAATTAGAATAAGTGTATGAGATTAACTAATTAACTTATAAACTCATGAATTCATAGACTTATAAACTATTAAACTCATAAATTAATAAACTCTGAACTCTTAAACTCATTTAAACTTATAAACTCTAAACTCATTTAAACTTATAAACTCAAAACTCAAAAACTCATACAGTGTGTGTGTGTCTGAGTGAGTGTGTGAGCGAGTTAGTGTGTGTGTGTGTGTGTGTGTGTGTGTGTGTGTGTGCGTGTGTGTGTGTATGTGTATGTGTGTTTATCTATCTATTAACTTATCTATCTACCTGCCATAAACTTCAAACTACTGTAAACTACTTTAAACTTCAAACCACTTTAAACTTCTTACGTTTAAAGCTCCCAGCTCCCAAGCAACTCCATAGCAACCAAACTTGAGTACCCTAGCAACCGTTTTGCAAGACCTATATCTCTGTATCAGAACATCGTATAGAGATTAGGTTTGGCTCTTTTGACTCATGCTAGCAAACAGCACTTCTAACATGCTATACATGCTAGCAGTGAATAGCTACATGCTAATAGCGATTAGTTAAGTGCTAAATCATACCAAGATCATGCAAACAACTATATCAAAACTCCATAGTAACCATCTGTGACAACTACCAACCACCTAGCAACACCATAGCAACCACCCAGAACACCCTAGCAACCGCCTAGCAACACCAGAACACCCTAGCAACTGCCTAGCAACCACCCAGAATACCCTAGCAACCGCCTAGCAACACCATAGCAACCACCCAGAACACCCTAGCAACCGCCTAGCAACACCATAGCAACCACCCAGAACACCCTAGCAACTGCCTAGCAACCACCCAGAATACCCTAGCAACCGCCTAGCAACACCATAGTAACCACCCAGAACACCCTAGCAACCGCCTAGCAACCACCCAGAATACCCTAGCAACTGCCTAGCAACCGCCTAGCTACCACCCAGAATACCTTAGCAACACCATAGCAACCACCCAGAACACCCTAGCAACCGCCTAACAACACCCTAGCAACCGCCTAGCAACCACCCAGAACACCCTAGCAACCGCCTAGCAACACCATAGCAACCACCCAGAACACCCTAGCAACCGCCTAGCAACCACCCAGAACATCCTAGCAACCGCCTAGCAACACCATAGCAACCACCCAGAATACCCTAGCAACCACCTAGCAACCGCCTAGCAACCACCCAGAATACCTTAACAACCGCCTAGCAACACCATAGCAACCACCCAGAACACCCTAGCAACCGCCTAGCAACCAACCAGAACACCCTAGCAACCGCCTAGCAACACCATAGCAACCACCCAGAACACCCTAGCAACCGCCTAGCAACCACCCAGAACATCCTAGCAACCGCCTAGCAACACCATAGCAACCACCCAGAATACCCTAGCAACCACCTAGCAACCGCCTAGCAACCACCCAGAATACCTTAACAACCGCCTAGCAACACCATAGCAACCACCCAGAACACCCTAGCAACCGCCTAGCAACCAACCAGAACACCCTAGCAACCGCCTAGCAACACCATAGCAACCACCCAGAACACCCTAGCAATCGCCTAGCAACCACCCAGAATACCCTAGCAACCGCCTAGCAACCAACCAGAACACCATAGCAACCACCCAAAATACCCTAGCAACCGCCTAGCAACCACCCAAAAGACCCTAGCAACCACCAGAAATATCCTAGCAACCGCCTAGCAACCACTCAGAATACCCTAGCAACCGCCTAGCAAAAAACTTTCTGGTCCAAACTTTCTCAAGCCAACTTAAAGTTTGTCTCGACGAACTTTCGCATCTAGTTATTATTATTATTCTTCTTACTAAAAATTTATCCCCTATCTCCTCCTAGAGCTTTAACTCTACATACTCCAAACTCGGCTCAGACCTTCAGACTATTCTGACTCGAGTTGCTTTATCTTTTCAGACTGATCGGACTTACGGTTTTCCTAAAAATGCCGATCAAAACTCGGAAAAACTCCCATTGACTTGCATTGGGGAGTTCTAAAAAATTCAAATCTAGATTCAAACTGACCAACCGACAAAAATTTAAATCTAAACACCTTGAAGACTTATTCAAACTGCCGTTCTATATACAATATAAGCCATTGAGACTCAATTAAACTAATAAACTCATCTATCTATCTACTTCAAACTATTTTAAACTTTAAACTACTTTAAACTTCAAACTAAATTAAACTTCAAACTAATATAAACTTTAAACTACTTTAAACTTCAAACTTAAGCTTTAACTCATTTAAACTTATAAACTGTAAACTCATTTAAACTTATAAACTGTAAACTAATTTAAACTTATAAACTCAAAACTCATTTAAACTTATAAACTAAACTCAAAAACTTGTACACTTATAAACTCTAAACTCATAAACTCTGAGTGTGTGTGTGTGTGTGTGTAAACACACACACACACACTCTAAACTCATTTAAACAAACTCTAAACTCATTTAAACTTATAAACGCAAAACTCAAAAACTCGTAAACTACTTTAAACTTCAAACCACTTTAAACTTCTTAAGTTTAAAGCTCCCAGCTCCCAAGCAACTCCATAGCAACCAAACTTGAGTACCCTAGCAACCGTTTTACAAGACCTATATCTCTGCATCAGAACTTCGTATAGAGATGAGGTTTGGCTCTTTTGACTCATGCTAGCAAACAGCACTTCCAACATGCTACACATGCTAGCAGTGAATAGCTACATGCTAATAGCAATTAGTTAAGTGCTAAATCATGCCAAGATCATGCTAAGAACTCTATAAAAACTCCATAGTAACCATCTGTAACAACTACCAACCACCTAGTAACACCATAGCAACCGCCCAGAATACCTTAGTAACCGCCTAGCAACACCATAACAACCACCCAGAACACCCTAGCAACCACCCAGAATACCCTAGCAACTGCCTAGCAACACCATAGCAACAACCCAGAACACCCTAGCAACCACCCAGAATACCTTAGCAACCGCCTAGCAACACCATAGCAACCACCCAGAACACCCTAGCAACCGCCTAGCAACCACTAAGAACACCCAAGCAACCGCCTAGCAACCACCCAGAATACCCTAGCAACTGCCTAGCAACACCATAGCAACCACCCAGAACACCCTAGCAACCACCTAGCAACCACCCAGAACACCCTAGCAACCGCCTAGCAACCACCAAGAATACCCTAGCAACCACCTAGCAACACCATAACAACCACCCAAAACACCCTAGCAACCCACTAGAAAACCCCCAACAACTTTTTAACTGTAAACTACTTTAAACTTCAAACTGATTTAAACTTTAAACTAATTTAAACGTTAGACTAATTTAAACTTTAAACTAATTTAAACTTCAAACTAATTTAAACTTCAAACTAATTTAAACTTTAAAGTAATTTAAAATTTAAACTACTTTAAACTTGAAACTAATTTAAACTTTAGACTAATTTAAACTTTAAACTAATTTAAGCTTCAAACTAATTTAGACTTTAAACTATTTTAAACTTCTAACTAATTTGAACTTTAAACTAATTTAAACTTCAAACTACTTTAAACTCCAAACTGCTTTAAACTTCTTCAAACTTTCTGGTCCAGCTTTCTCAAGCCAACTTAAAGTTTGTCTCGACGAACTTTTTAATCTAGTTAGAACTGATCTGCATGCAGTGAAAACTGCAAAATCCAGGGTGGAAGGTTTCTGAATAAATGCCCTGGAGCTCGCCTCGCTTTCCCTTCCCAGCATAACCTGGTGGATACACAAGAAGCACAATAAGAACTAGGGTTTATAGTTGACATTGAACATTTACAAACATTAAGAATAATTTCTCAGCTCTGTAGGTCCGTGCCATGCAAGTGAATGGTGTCCAGAACTTTTAAACTCCAAGGGATGACATAAGTAAATTCGATTTTTAGTTTTCCTTTAGACTAACAACTAGTTTATTCATCACCAATTTACACAAAACGTACCAGGTGTGCAGCATTTGTACTCAAACCCACACTCCAAACAAGTGGAGATTGAGTACATCCTCCAGAAGAGCTGTTTGTAGTGAGACGACTTATTTTTCCAGCATGCAACACCTGAGGTGAAAAAAAAATTAACATAACATTTAACATTATCAATGATGTTCTTGTTATGCGTTTTATTTTTTAATGTCAATATTTACTTTCTAGCCATAAGAAGTGTGCCTGATTCTTGAAACTGTCATCCCCAACTATGTCCCTGAACCTTGAGCAAGCCAATGACAGGGGCATGTAGGCAGCATCTCCTTCTTGAAGAACAACTTCAAGAAGTATGTTCTTCAGCAACGCTCCTGATAACTGAAAAGATAGCAACAGTTAGCACAGGCCGTTAAAAAAAATGTTAAAAAGCACATTATATAACATTCAACTACCTTGAAGATGAAGCATGATGGAGGGTCATCGTCTTTTAACAGCTCATCCTTAAAGAAAAATATAAGTGGATTAAAATTGTTCTATGATACACATTTTAAATCATCATTAGGGGAGAGCAGGGGCGAAAGTACCATTTTTCAGAAAAACTTAATTTGAAAAGATGATATTTTAGACAGAGATATATTTTTGCTGTGGTCAGACACTTACAAGTGTGGTCTATCAATAGCAGGTGGTATTTAAAAAAAATATAGAAGGACTTCAGTATAATTTCACTTTGAACTTAAGACTGCTTATGTTACTTTCGACCCCGTCAGTTGGGACGAAAGTAACACAACAATATACAAGCTAGATTTTTTGTGTTACTCTTGTTTTTTTGTTTTTTTTATTAGCCTAAATATACCTGAGTATATGACCTTGTTAACATGTAACTGCAAACATATTTTGGCCTTTATATAAGCAAAAAATTGTTAATTTAAATTTTCATTTTAAATTTCAGTTTCATCAATGTTTCAAATAACCCAACAGTACAAACTTGAATTGTTTAAAATCTTTTTTTTTATTGGCAATGTCAATCTATTTTATAAAATGTGTTTTCAACATGAACAATATGAAAATTAAATTAAATTACCATAATATAAATTCTCAACATAATGTAACAATAGGCATGTTTCCATCAAGCTGTTTTTATGCATAGACTTAAAATCTGCATAAAAACATCAGGATGGAAACCCTGCAAATCCATAGGTGGAGGTGGAAAAGCTATAAGGTATGGCTAAAACCTAAATGTGACTAGGGTAAATGGAAACAGATTGAGTGTAAAAAAAATGGTGACACAGAAATCAGCTGATTTAAATGTGAACGCCCTCTCATAAACATCTGACTGAATCAGACCTCTATCTGTCTGACTGACCCTCACTTTTGCCATATTCTGTTAGTATAATATGACATAAACATGTTTTAATAAATGCTGCAACACAGAAAAAGTCACCACATTAGCAGCGCGACAAAAGAAACACTTGTTTTCACTATAGAGGGACAAAAGTAACAAGTGTTACTTTCGTCCCGACAGGAACTCGGGACATTTAAACCCGATTTACTTTTATACTGAAAAACTCGACAAGGCAAACTTCAGGATGTGTTACAGCACTTAATAACCTGTAGATTGATCATTACTGTGTGACATGAAACTAAAAACACAACTTGTAATTAGAAAAAAAGGACCGCTTCAGTAATTTACTTATCGCACTTGAAAACTGCTTACCGGACCTAACCGCGGGAAGCGATGACGAAATCGCGTGATATTTGGCAGCTCTGTCAAGGGTTGCGTACTAAACGTGCTGTCATAGCTTGAAATGCTAATATAGTCAGGGCTCTGAGAAAATCGCTTTGTTACTTTCGTCCCACGTTACTTTCGCCCCGGTTCTCCCCTACAATTGATTATGCATACCTTGCTAAAAACAGAGGGCACAACTGGAGTTTGGTCTGCTAAAATGAAGTAATTTAAAATTAGCTGACCAATATTATAGTTACATAATTTGAAACCCAGCATAGTGTATGTATTTTGTTTCATATCAAAGTTCTTACTTTCATATGCAAGTTCAGTTTTTTTCTTCCCATAGGTTTCAGGGAGTGCAGAGCATTCTTCTTCTTCTGAAAGAGGATTAGAATAAAAAAAAAGAAGTGATAAAATTATCCATTAATTTTTAATTTGACAAAAAAAATATCAGCAAAATATAAAAAGCTGACAATACCAGCTACAACAGCTCGTTTCCTCTTTCTCCCATGTCTTCCACAATTTGATTGTCATGCAACAAAAACAAATAAAGTAAGCAATAGAACAAGTACAATATCAAAATTAATTGAATGCAAGGATGCATTACATTGATCACAAATTACAGTAAAGACTTTTGTAAATATATAAAAAAAATCTAATTAATGGTCCAATTTTAAATTATTCACCAATGAATACAACAACATTTCAAAATCTTTCCAACCCCTAATAGTATTAAGAACAGATATTAAAGGAGTTTGATAGAGCAAGTAGTGTTTACACCTGCTGATTTTTATCATCACTGAAACACTGGGTCTGCAGAATATATTTTTACTGAAATAGTGTTATGAGCGAGTCACTAAATCATTCCATTCCATGACTTCCCAAAACAGTTTACAGAGTGAACAAGATTTCTTCACTTCTTTAAGGGTTTCTTAAAAACACCACGTGTTAAAAGTACAGCTAATTTTTTCACACTTGCTCTAAAGAGAAATTTTCAAGCAAGATGGCACACCACCATTTTCTTATGTTCTTCATGTTTAGCTGTGTACATAAAGTAATGAATTAGTACAAATTTCAATTATATTAAAATGCATATAGCTACAAAAAATAAATACTTACTTCAGTGAAGTCAAACTTCTGTCCCAGAACAACATACAGTGCATACTATAATATGCAAAGAAACACAAAAAAAGTTAAATGGGTAACAGCAATTGATTACACCTCGATGTTCCTCATTTACATATTATGTACTTGCCATCAAGATAAACACTCCACAGTTATTTGACAGCCTTTGTCTTGCATTGTCCTAGTAATGAAATCAAACACACCTTAAATTATTAATTGATATGATAAACACACAACAACTTGTAAATTAAGAACTTTATACATTACAGCAGAAGCTGTGATCATAGTCATGTGGGACATCAAAAAAAATAAAAAATTCCCACCGTAATGTCATTTAGGACAGTCTCCGACCATAGTCCTGGTGTCCCAATTTTTTGGGCAAGCTCTCTATCAATTAAAAAAAGAAAAAAAAGACAGAGGTATATGAACAATGAATAAAGATGAGCAAAAATATTGTTCTTTAAGGAAATACCAGTGCTAGCAAGGCAGTGTGTGCGGCTACCTGGCTGGATTAATGCAACTGAGAGGAATTTTGCAACAACGCTTGCAAGCATGGAAATTAATTTTGAACAGTTGGGTTGGAACAATTTGAATGAACGAATGAACAAACAGTAAGTTAAATAAGATTTTAAAAAAATAAAATAAATGTATGGTCTAAAACTGAACTACCATACAATTTGACGTCAACATGAAATCCAAATTGACCCAGTTGTACTTTTCTTGCTGTGCGACACTGATCAGTCCACATGTACAGAGTGGATATTAGCAGAATAGATATTATATTCACATAGATGTTATAGATATATACACACACAAGTTTAACTCGCATCAAAAAAGTACAATAAGTTGGAATTCAGTTTCATGTTCACCTTAGTAAAACATAGTAACAATAATTCATTCCTTAAGTTATAAGTGGAACAAAAACAAACAAGCAGTATGGTTTCAAACAGAACTACCACACTGCTGTTGTGAACATTTGAAGAACCTGTATAATTGAATGTATCTGGCATCACTTAAACCAGAGCCACAGAGCGAGTCAAGAAAGAACAGCTGTCTTTGCTTTGGCTTCATCATCTGAAAAATGTCCGAGAACACTTTTACCTATTATTGTGCAACAAACTTTTCAATAAGACAACTTTAAATGGATTGAAAAAATTGGTTAAAAATATATTTAAAAAAAACTTTTGTTCACATAAAAATATGACTTTAAATTATAATTTAACCTGTTAGCCTGCACCCCCACTTTTGAGAAATCCCAAGAAATGGCATACCGGGACTAAAACAGATATAGTTCATGAACCCTTTGCACTAAAAGCATAAATATGGTCTCATTTGAAATATTAACTTACAGCAATCGTCCAATGGCCTTATTCCCAAGTTAAAAGGCCTGGTTTCCAAGATGGAAGTAAAATGACATCTTTGTTGCAAATGTCCACCTTTAAAGAATAATGTATCCACACACAAAGTGTTATAAATCTTTAAAGACACAAAAAAGTATATACACAGAAAAAAAACATACAGAAAAATGGTCCAATGGGTTTGCAGAGAGCGGTGGTAACCAGGTCACTGAAATGTAACTGCTGGTCACCCAGATGTCAATGTTCTGTAACACAAAGTAGATTTTACAGTATTTACACACGACTCATGTGAATCCTGCCTGACACAGGACACTCAGATACGGCTCATCTTCAGGAGAGAAACATCAGCACTCAGAGCTCTTGTGGAACGAGACCTCATGAGGAGCTCCATCATGTGTTACTCTGCAGACGTACAGCTCTCCCTCTTCCCAGCGTGCTTTGCTGAGGGTCAGGACGCTACTGCGGCTGTAGCGGCCGTCCTGCTGGCTCTCTGCGCTGGTCAGAACCCCCTCGGTGACCTCTGACCCGTCCAGTGTCCAGCTCACCAGCGCCCCCTGTGGAGAGTAAGAGCTGAGCAGGCAGAGCAGTGCGGCTGAGTCTCCAGAGATCTGCAGAGAAGAGGGCGGCAGCAGAGACACTGAGGGCTTCACTGTGGGACCAGCTGCAGGAGACAAACACAACACATTCACACACACACACACACACAACACACTGCACTGCACATTCACAGCAGAGGAGTAATGCTGTTCTAGTTTTAGATTAAATCATTATAAAACAATATCAGTAACACTTTATTTTAAGCTTTTATACATATTGCATTATAAAAGTATTTTAATGCATTAATTATGCACTGCTATATACATTAAAATGCATGTATGATCTAATCAATAAGTGTAACAGCAGTTATAACACATATTATCTATTCATTGATCCACCTTTATGAAGAACAACCCTTTTGAGATGAAACAATGAAATAGCAAATATTATAATGCATTTTAGATTTGGTTACAATTATTTATGACAAAATATAAGGCATTGTAACACATTATGAAACATTTTATAATGCATTAAAGGCTTTAATTAAAGTTTCAACACAATATGTAATAATAATTATCATTAATAAATGTTGTTCTTGTTTCAACTTGTTTTAAATTGTATGTTTAGGAATATTATAAGAATTAAATAGACAGACTTACTGAACACTAATTATAACTGCAGTTATAACACATTATAATATTATCTATTCATTGTTACACCATCAAAAAATTAAAATACACCAAAACTCACGACAAACAACCAATTCTAGACGTAACAAGGAATTTGTAAATATTATTAAACATTTTAACTTTGGTTACAGTTATAAGTAAAGTTTGCCACAATATCTAATAATCATTATTATTAATAAATGTTGTTCTTGTTCTTTCTGAAATCTAAATTGTATTTTTTTTTAAATACGTAATTAAATAGACTTACATTTGATCACCAGTTTAGTTCCTCCACCGAATGTGTACCACAGTGATACAATCTAATGAAACGCTCGTACAAAAACCTCTATTCCACTCGAGTGAACACACACTCCAGCAGAGAGAGAGAAACAACACTTCAACACACTGATATTAGAAGATCCTCAGCTCTTCTCAACACTCACTCATTCAGATTTGACTAAATGCTTTCTGATATAACACTGTTTAAAGAAATATATTTGATGAGCTGTGACCTCTGAGGTGACCTTTGACCTCTTTGATCATGGATGATGTTGTGGAGTTTCTCATAATGATGCTTCTGTTCTTCATATGCAGATCAATCATCATGATTCACAGAAAAACCTGCAGCTTCAGACTTCAATCTTCAGTGAAAATCTCTTCAAATAATGAGTTTATTGAATATTAGAGCCAAAGTCAATAGAAAGTGTCAACAATGAAAATATAAAAGGTATTTTGCATATTTTCATATTCAAGGTCTGTTCTAAAAGTATCTGGACTGGTTATGAATCTCCACACAAGATCATGAAACGTGAACAAGCTCTAATATGTCTCCATCTTTAACAGCCTGTTTCTTCTCCATTTGATGATTTCAGACACACATGAGGCTTCATGATAGATGGAGTGACACCATGAACTCTGATTAGAGATTCACAATCAGTCCTGATACTTTCTGAACAGACTCATGATTCATGATCTTACTTTAGTGATGGCGGTTCATCTAGTGGAAGTGTAGCAGTGATGATGGTCACATGACTGAATATGGACACAGAGATGGACGTTCATCTGCACATCCTCAGTGTCTCAGGAGTCACAATAAAAATACAAAATAAAGTCATGATTCTGTAACTCTAGTGTATATTAGTTTGTTATCAGCACAAGCTGTTGTAAATCCTGCCCACTTCTTTGCATTGTCAGCACATGCTTCAGTGCTCTGAGAGTGTTTATAGTGCTGTGAGTTTAACACTTCATGACTGAGAGCAGAACACAATCTTCATCATCACACAAGACTAAACTACAGCAATGAACACAATCAACATCTTCATCTGGACCATTGCACTGTTTATTCAAGGTTTGTGTAATACAGTTTTTATAATGATTATTAATTATCTTAAAATGTGAAAATATATATATTATTTTTGTTTGTGTTTTCTTTCAGAGTGTAGAGGACAGATCACTGTAACTCAGAGTCCATCAATAACAGCAGTTCAACCAGGAGAAGAAGTCAGAATAAACTGTAAAACCAGCAGTGATGTGTATAAGTATAATAATAATTACATAGCCTGGTACTCACAGAAACCTGGAGAAGCTCCTAAAATCCTCATATATTTTGCAACAACCCGTAATACTGGAACTCCATCTAGATTCAGTGGCAGTGGATCTGGCAGTGATTTTACTCTGACCATCAGTGGAGTCCAGACTGAAGATACAGGAGATTATTACTGTCAGAGTAGACACTGGATCAACAGTAAAGATGTGTTCACACAGTGATAAAGAGTCGTACAAAAACCTCTGTCAGTCAGACGTCACAGTGACTGCACTGATACAGCTGAGAGAAACTGCAGCTGCTGATGGAGGATCACAAACTACACAATATAAAGGTAAATATAATATAAGATTTTATTTATGCTAAAATACATTAACCCAGTTTATTGTTCATTGACTATTATTAGTTTGCCTTTCATGTGTGTCTCTCCCTCAAATGCAGGGCCGGCTCAGGCTCCGCTGGTTCCCTAGGAGAGATTTCAACTTACTATAATATAACATGAATACTGATGAACGTTAACATAAATGCTAAGTAAATAAATGTTGAAATAAATAATTAATTACAAATCTGAAAAAAAAAAAAAGAATCACACAATAATTAAACTACAAATCAACAAAAAAGTGTGAAAACACTATTATTTGATACAGTCCAGCACATTTTGTCCAAGTTTTGAGCCCCATGATGACTGATGCTGATCAGGTCCACTTAGACGCTCTCGGCTCATGGTAGACCTCATGTGTGTTTTAATCAGCTTGATCTCTGAAAAGCTCCTCTCCGCAGCCGCTACAGTCACTGATACTCTCAGTGCACACACATGTTTGAGCAGATTTCTTGCAGTCGCTTTTCGTGATAAAACTCAGGAATCTCCATGGTGGTCATGTTGGTTGATGGTAGGTCAGGGAAACTTCTCATTTCTAGGGCGAGTTGTTTTCATCTGTCTGATTGTCCACCATTACTTAAAGTGCCGCTTAGTGTCTCACACACTGCTGCATCAGTTATTAATTTTTCATCTTCGGGAAGTTGACAAGAACACCAAACTTCTCCTTGACCTCTGCCAAGGTCTTGAACCTCTCCTCCAGTGACACAATGGCCACATCCACCACTACATTACACATGTTCTCCATCCTCTTCAGTGCATCACTGATGGGCTCATCTGGACATTCATATGAGAACTGTCTATGTGTTGATCACAGCCTCTTCTCTTTGAGAACAGCATCCACTTTCATTTCTTCACACATCTCTCTTGCTAAAGCTGGAGCTGAAGCAAAGCCTTTACCGCGGTCATCAGTCAAGAAAGTTTTAGTTTTGCCAAGCCGGTCCACTGCCGTATCCAGCTGAAACACACTGCATCATCTTACTGAAGTGTTCCTGCACTTGTGGCTTGTCCTCCACTGACACAGTCCTAATGAACTGAGAGCTGCTCTGTGTGGCTTATATCAGGGCTGCAATCCAGTATAATGGAAAAGTATTTGCAAAGTTTGATCTGACAGCACTTATCAGTTCATTTTGTATGTTTTTATTAGGTATGTTGTCATGTTCCCTTCTCCACTCTCTGCTCTATCTATATGTTGCTTTAAGACAGGATCAGATTTGGCCATAAGCTCTTCTTCTTTCAGGAATCTGTCATTATTAGGCCGGAAGAGTGTGTCTGTGGATCCTCTCAGAGCCATGTTTCTCTCAGCAAGAGACTGGATTATTGACACTCTTCTTTTCAACACTTCACGCCACCTCTTCCTCTCTGTCTCAATAAGTGCCATTGCCTGGCTGTCTATTGTCTGACACTTTTCATTATTTTTTCAATGTTAACAGATGGACTATAGGTAACTGTAAATTAAGAACGGTTATTCTGAATACTTTACATCCGGATATAATTTCGCTGAATGAGATGCATTTATTTGATGATAAAGTAATTGATTTGGAAGGTTATACATGGTTTGGTTATAACAGAACAAAGCATGTTAAAGCACCTAAAGGCTCTGGTGGGGTTGGGTTTTGTGTTAAAAACGATCTGGTGGAATTATACAAAACTGATGTTGTAGACAAACAGGTGGATGGTATTCTAGGTTTAAAATTTTTGCATTTGAAATCAGGTTATAGTTTTGTTGTTTTTACCTGTTACCTGCCACCCGAAATGTCAGTATGGGGAAATGACGCCTCTTTTTTCTTTAGTCATGTTTTGAGCCAGATCTTTTTATGTTCAGAAGTTGAAGCAATTTTAGTTTGTGGAGATTTCAATAGTAGGATAGGTGCTTTTGAGGACTACCTAAAAGAAGTGGATGCGATGCCCACTAGAGCCTTCTTGTTTTATTGAGCCTTTATTGTTAATGGGAGAATATGTCCTCCAAGTGATAACTATACATCAGTATCTATCAAGGGTAAAGCGGTGGTTGACTATATTCTTGTTCCATATGACTGTCTATAAATATGTGACTAATTTGAAGTGTTAGTCCCAAACAGGGGCGGACTGATCATCTGGAGCACCGGGACTTTTCCCGGTGGGCCGCTGGCCAATGTGGGCCGGTCCACCCGGTACACAAATATATTTAAAAAAATTGACAGAAATCATAATATTACATCTCTACGCAAATGGATGAGTGAGTCGATCACGCGGGCGCGGCCGACAAGGAGTGTGTTTTGTGTTTTGTGTGCATGTGAGTGTATTGCCCTCCCTCCCTGTTAATTAGTTTGGTCTACTCCATTGCGTATCTTCAAATACGCCCCCTTTCACGTCTCATTTACAGAGAGAGAGAGATTGATCTGTTACAGCGAATTTCTCTGAGCAGATAATTACAAATAATTGTCCATGGATGAAAAGGGGAAAGAAAAGAAAAAGTGGAGCTGAAAAGTTATGCGTAAAAAAAAAAAAAAAAAAGCATTAGATGTAGTAGATGCTGTGAAATGCTTTAAATGAACAGATTATGCATTTGGCGCTCAGGGAAGTTGCAGTTCAGCAGGCTCTGACGGCTCTAGTATTACAGCTGAGGTCAAGGATAGCGAGGAGTGACCCATCGGCACAGTCAGTGTCAGTGATGATGAACCAGCGCCTGCTGATGATGACCAACAACACCCTCTCTACCTGTACCTGAGCCAGTGAAGAGGATGGCAATCAAACTGAACCGGTAAACTGAAATTAAAGCAGCACTCAGTAACTTCGGGATTTCTACGCTGTATTCTCGCTTTTTGCTCGCAGGTTTCTCTCTAGAGCTCCCCCACAGCTTCGGAATAGATATTTGACAACACTGTTGTAAAAACTCGTTGGTGATTCTCAGACACCAGAGGCTAGCAGATCAACGACATCAAAGCAGATGGGACATTCTTTAAAACGTCTTCTTCATTCGGGTTCGAACAGCGTGAGGGAGCGCAATAATGACGGCATTTTAGCAGATTTCTTTTGGCCGTAAAGCAGTTGTTTACATCGCGAGACCTGATATCACGCGATACTTCCTGACGCGGCGGCCGGCGGCCCGCTGCCCCAAAGTTGCAAGTGCGTATTTTCCGCTCACGGGCACCAGAGGGGTGCGAAACGACCACCATTCAACCCGAAATAAGTATTATAACCATTCCAATGACTCCGAAGCTGTTCAGTTAAGGTAAAAAAGTTACTTAGTTCACCTTTAAATCAGTAGTAGCATTATTTAGCTCGCACTAGTAAACTAGTTACTCATTTTAACAATGATGGTAGTTAATATTAATTCCAAACACTGCTGAGTGCTGAGAAATTAGTTCTTAACTAATTGAATAATCTGTTCGTCCAGCAAACCGATCGTACGACTTCTTATCAATCCTCAAGAAAGATTATACTTACAAACTCAAAGAGAGATTAATTTGGCCGTGAAAATTAACTTCCCTGTGTTCATAAAATTAAACTACTCTACGTAGTGAATAATAAAAGCTTCGTAGCTTAGATCGTACATTCCATTGACTTCGTAATATGAGCATTTAGACAGAAGCAATCAAGAATATAATGGTTTTAATAAAATGAAACTATGAATACATAATTCTACCTTTACACACGGGATAAATGTATTTACAACTTACAAACAGTAACAAGACAAAAGTACAACATTACAAAAGATGAGAGAAATAGAGAGAGAGAAAGAGAGAGAGAGAGAGAGAGGATGAGAGGGTGAGTATGAGCGAGAGAAAGTGAAACTAAACTCTCGGGATGGCAATTTCACTTACAAAGTAACCTTGAGAGACAACAAAGAAATCACATTAAAAGTTCAATTCAATAATCAATACTTGCATATGGTTTTCTTTGTATGAGGAAAGAAGACGCGTGTTTCTCTCTTTCGAAGCTGGGCGTGTTCTTTCCTGTCTTTCGGGGCGAGCAGACTCGCGCAAAGTTTTAAAGGTTCACCGAAAGTGAAGTTACCAAAGAAATTATTCAGAGTTCATCTCCCTTTGTGGAGGGAGAGGCGAATATGAAAATAAAACTTAGTAAAGAAAAGAAAAGAAAAACGGAGATGAGAGCTCCCTAAGGAGCCATGGGACCAGAAATTCTCTCAGACGAAGTGCTCCGGTGTGTCTTCACTGAACGTAGGAAAAGGTCCGAAGACGAAAATAAAGACAAAGATTAAAGAAAAGAAAAGAAAAGAAAGAACAGCGAAAACTCCTGGAGGAGTTTTGGAACCGCTCACATGACGAAAGTTCTCAACTGGACAAAGTGCTCAACTCCCTTGAAACTGCATGCCACGGTCTCTTAAAGAAATCCTCGTTCACGCCTCCTTTTGGGTGAATAACAAATCCCCTTCAGAGATTTTCGAGCGGGAAGAACTGTCTTTGTCTTGTCAGGGCAACTCATTTGTATAGTTTATGACAGCGTTTAGAATTCGTAATTTCTACTTAGAAAGATGGCACATATATTAATAATAATCTCATTGCAATCTATTATCGAGATTTAACTCCGTTAGGTCTCAAGATTTCCAATGATATCAAACACGCCACATGAAATATTAAAGAATACAAAACTACGTGAGATATGCCATATTATAAGCATTTAAAGTTCAATTTACACACGATAAAATCGTAGACACCCCAATATGACATGGTCATATAAAATGCAACACAGAAATATATCATAAACATTCGGAAATGTCTGTATATGATGCGTTTCAAGAAACGTTTGTGTGTGTGTTGGAAGTCTGTGTGTGTGTCTGGAATGTCACGTGGAGAGTTCCGTTATCTCCCTGTGAGAGGATGCGTCGTGTTGTTCTGGTAATACTCTCTCTTCTCACAGTGACGGCAGCGGCGTGGTTAGACCCGGGTCTATGAACTACTGAGAAGTCGTATGACTGGAGTTCTTCCAGCCATCGGGCCACTTGACCTTCAGGCTCTTTGAAGGACATCAACCATTGAAGAGCAGCATGGTCTGTCCTCATCGTGAATGGTGTGCCGCACCGGTAGTATTTGAAGTGTCTCACTGCCATTGCCATTGCCACTGCAAGGAGCTCACGTCTGGTTACACAATAGCGTTTCTCACACTTGTTAAAGACCCTGCTAAAGTATGCCACCACATTCTCCCCAACTGGTCTGTTCTGTGATAACACTGCCCCCATGCCGACGTTGCTTGTGTCTATGTCTAAAATAAAAGGCAGTGAGGTGTCAGGTGGAACAAGGACTGGAGCTTCAACCAACGCTTGCCGTAGGGTATCGAATGCCTTCTGGCACTCGTCAGTCCAGACAAAAACATGGTATTTCTGCTGGAGGCGGAAGAGCAGCGCCCCTATGCATGAAAACCCCCTTACAAACCTCCTATAGTAAGAGGCGAACCCCAGGAAACTCTTCAGTTGTCTCAGGTCTGTAGGGATTGGCCAGTCTCTAATGGTGTGTATTTTGTCCTCCATGGTGCCTATGCCCTCCCTCCCCAACCTGTGTCCAAGGAACTCAACCTCCCGCCTCATAAAGTGGCATTTATCTGGATGCAGTTTCAGGCCTGCTGCTGCCACTCTTCCCAGCACCTGTCGGAGGGAATCGAGTGCTTCCTCAAACGAATCACCATGGACTAAGAGATCATCCAGGTATACAAGACATTCATGGCGAGGCACTCCTGCCAACACTTTGTCCATGAGCCATTCGAACGTGGCAGGAGTGTTGCAGAGTCCGAACGGAAGGACCTTGAACTGCCAGAGGCCTCTATTTGTGCGGAACGCGGTTTTGGGAGCAGACTCAGGGGATAATGGCACTTGCCAGTAGCTGCTCCTCAAGTCAAGGGTGGAGAACCATGATGAACCAGCTACCAAGTCGAGGGACTCGTCCACTCTAGGCAGGGGGTATGAATCCTTTTTTGTGACTTTGTTGAGCTGCCTATAGTCTATGCAGAACCGCCATCTGGAACTGGTTTTCCGTGGTACCATGACGACTGCTGAAGCCCATGGGCTCTCTGAGGGCTCAACTATACCCGCCTGCAGCATTTCTTCCATTTGGACCAAATGTCTCTCACAGCCGAGATCCGAGTCTCTCTCTCGTCATCGCACAACCCATTGTTCACACAATAGCCATTCCATGTTGACGGAAAATGGAGGGAGGGGATGTGGCGTCACAATCGGGGCTGTAGTGTGTGTGACAATTTGAACTAATGGCAGACGATTTCACTGAGTGAGGTGGTGCCCCAAGGGCTGGGCATTCTGCGCCAAGGGCATGCCTGGATGCGTTTGCTGAATACACAGATAGGAGTAGGATGGGTCAGTTGCACCGAACGTCCATCAGGGAGGGTAAGTGAGTCTCTACATAGATCCAGCACACAGCCAACGGCCCTCAAGAAATCCAGTCCCAGGATGCATGGGTCCTGCACTTTAGCCACCCACGCCTGGAACGACACCGACAGACCCCCTATTTCCAAACAGGAAGAGACCTTTCCCTTTTATTGGTGCAAAATCACCAGTCAAAGTTTTCAGACGAGCAGACGTCGATTCCAAAGTTGTCCCCACTGGGACCAGATCAGGACGAACAAGGGTTGCATTCGATCCAGTGTCAACAAGGGCTGTGCAAGCGACTCCCGCCACTACAATGGGTATGTGGCAAAAATTTCCAACATAAGACCAGCCCACTACCATAACAGTCTCTGCAGGTTGCAGTTTAACCCCTTTCTCCACCCGCTGCTCCTCATCCTCAGCTTGGGGTGAGGTATGGGAAATATTATCACGGGCCTGTGTCCCCCTGTCTACACGGGCCCCTGGGCATTTCACTGCATTTGACCGATCCTAGGGCAATGTCTGTTCAGATGGCCTGGCTGGCCACAGCCCCAGCAAACTGAAGGTCGGCAGCGTGAACGGGGCTCTGAGGCGGAGCGGCTCGGGCACATCGTCGCAGCGTTTGCATAATTATCCACCCACGTGGGTGTCCTGAGACTCAATTCAGTCATTTCCGTGGCCCTCACTATTGGAGTAACTTCAGCTACATCCATTTCAGTCCCCAGTATCTCCCTTTCAATAGCCAGTTCCAGCGCTTCACTCAGTGTGGTCGGGTGAGCTAGCTGCGTTTGTACACGGAGCTCTCTTGGGCTGAATGCCTGGATAAATCTGTCTCTAGTGAGCTCAGTCTGGACTGACAGTGGCATTTCAGCATAGGCGCGTTTACATAAGCATTCAATGTCATTGGCCAAAATACGGAGGGGTTCACATTGTCTTCTACGTCTGTTATGAAATTCTGTCCTTATTAGGACAGGCTGGCTACAATGTCCAAACCGCCTATGAAGAGCCCCAACCAATGCATTATAATAATTTCTTTCTGCAGAACTCAACAACAACATACAGGCAGCCGCATCATCAGTCAGGCACAGCACTAACTGCAAGTGTAACCCGCATTTAGTTAAGCCTTTTATTTTGGCGAGCCCACTTCCTGCGGCTCCCCCGAACTCCCAACTTCCTCAAAGTTATGGGTCACGGAGTTCACTTCCTCTCTGTCTCCACTGTGGCTGTGGCATGGTCTGTTCGGCGTACCCAAACAAATCTACAAAGTGCTCTAACCTTAGCGATTCAAGCTCTGAATACTCGTTGCTGCCGCTTCCCAACCAGAGCCCCTGTCTGATTCCGCTCTCTTTAGACGTCGGGCTGCGCCTGGAGACCCCACGTTAGTCATTCCGATCTCAAAGGTAAACGTCTTCTGTTATATTTTGAAAGCTGAATTGTAGGCATCGATTTAATTTGTTAGCACGTGTGCTAGTTTAGAGCATTATTTCTGTTTTGAGCGTGTTTTGTCACTTTCATGATTGCCGCTGAAATGGCTATATGTTTTGGTGGTCATTGAAGCCCATTGATTTTAACGTAGCCCTTTTTGAATATTGCGCAATACCTTTCACGAATACCCGATTCTGCTTTAGTGTTTTGGGTAATTCAGAGACTAATACTTTTGTTTATTGGTATTTGAAGGTGCACTTTGTATTATTATTTTGAATGTCAACTTTAAGTACATGTTTTGATTTTAAAAATGTATAATAAGTATAATACTATTATTGCATGATATATTTAGATGTGCTTTTGATTTTTATATTAATGATATTTATTTATTGAAATGCCTTGCATTAAGCGGGTATGGTTATGCATACATTGATTTACTTTAGTATTTGTTACGGTTAGTTACTTTAGTAACCAGGTTACTTTATTTTCGAATGGAATTCTTAATTTGTATTTTTGGCCTTCTTAGGTCAGGTTTTTTTTCTGGACCAACCAATCTCCATTCTTCACTTATGGACTCTTGAACTCTCGACCATCCCAACTCGAGGACTCCGGTCGAGATGGCAAGCTAAGAGAACTCTGACCTATACGTGGTAGGATAAGCGAACCACACATCCACCGCGACTGAACCTTTCCCTATCTGGATTATTATTGCTCAACCCGTAATTAACTGACATCTGACCGGACTCTGTCTCAGCCGTGGTACACATTGCGTTTGCGTCTCCGTGACGATCCATCTTCTGTTGCCACGTAGCATCCGCAGTCAACTGCCTAGCCTATAACTGTTACACAAGGCTTTATGATTTTCAGGCCAGCCTGCAGCATCAGCTAACAGTTCAAACTGGGCATTGAATGCATCCCAATCCGTCTTACCAGAGAACCGCTGTGTTTTAATTTCAAGCGTGTCTGAGTCTCTGATGTATTTGCTGCAGGCCTGGGCGCCGTCATGTTTGTTTACATCCCGCGTCTTCACGTCATCGCGAGAGTGTGTCTTGCCGCGCCACACATGCGCTGTCATGTCGGCGCCATTCTGCTGATGTGCAAACTCACTGTGCGGGGTAAAGGGAGGCGCGAAGCCAGCTTCAGCAGCTTGTAACATGATAGCCTCTCTCGAAACCCAGAGCGGATCTGCCACCGGTTCCCAGCTCTCAACTCGCTCTAGTCACTTGACCCCGCTAAAACCCCGCCCCTTAAAGAGCAAGGGACTAAGAGATAGAACCATTTATGATTCGATTAACACTGTCGAACAACATAACACTAACTAGTGTCTTCCATTTATACTGACATTCCATTATTATTACTCTAAATATAGTAAAACTTAGAACTTAAAACTTAGTTCTTGATTTCTCATTGTTAACATGCTTTTAAAGTTGTAGCACAGAACTGTACTCAGAGAAACTGCTGCGTATGACATATGTTTAAAATGATCTACATTCATGATTCTCCAGACAAAACCTAGTGTCTTATCAGCCTGACAAACATAAACAAAAATATTTCACTATTAATAAATATTATGTACAATTAATCACTTAATGGTTCAATAACATTATTCTGAAAGTAAAATCTATGTAGAGAGTTTATGAGTTTGTAGCGCGGCCACATAAGGGATGAATGTTTATATTGCAGTGTATTATTCAAATTAATATAATAAGACAGCTGCTATGTTATAAGTATTCTACCTGTGTTGATTGCCGGGACATGTGGTTGAGTTCCCGTTTTACTCACGCGAGAGTTCTGTCGCGGAGCTCCAGGGAATCCCAGTGACGTCAGACGAATCAGCTGTGTCACTTGACTTCCGTTTAAAGGAGCGGAAAAAACCCGTCGTACAGTAGCTACTTTTCAGTGCTCAGAGATTTGCGATCGATCGCTGGATTATCACACATATCAAGCTGTTCAAGACTGTGACTGGAAAACTTAATTGTGGAATTATCAATACTTTGGATTTTTTGCCTTTGGGATTTCGTCACAGGACAGCGTTGCCTCTCATCGAGCTCCCGGACTTAAAAGAATCAGCCGGTGAGGCCGATTCAACTACACACACACACACACACACACACGTACAGTACATTGTACGGGACTAATACGGACAATTTATCTGCTTAAATTACTATTTGTTTGTTGTTTTTCTTTATATGAGTTGTGTATACTGTATATTACTTGATACAGTTTGATGTTTTTTCTAATTATTGTAAATACACTTTGGGGTTAAACCAAATTGACGTTATCCAAGAGTTTTATTTTGATAAACATTCAAACATAACTTTAAAGAAGGGTCAAGACTGTAAAGTTTGTTGTGTATGATCACCTATAGTCTAGGCTGAGCGTTACAAGTTTGTTATCAGCACAAGCTGTTGTAAATCCTGCCCACTTCTTTGCATTGTCAGCACATGCTTCAGTGCTCTGAGTGTTTATAGTGCTGTGAGTTTAACACTTCATGACTGAGAGCAGAACAGAACACACTCTTCATCATCACACAAGACTAAACTACAGCAATGAACACAATCAACATCTTCATCTGGACCATTTCACTGTTTATTCAAGGTTTGTGTAATACAGTTTTTATAATGAATATTAATTATCTTAATATGTGAAATATATTTATCATATACTGTATATCATGATATATATAATTTTTGTTTGTGTTTTCTTTCAGAGTGTAGAGGACAGATCACTGTAACTCAGAGTCCATCAATAACAGCAGTTCAACCAAGGGAAGAAGTCAGAATAAAGTGTAAAACCAGCAGTAATGTGTATATGTCTAGTAGTATTTATCATCGTTTAGCCTGGTACTTACAGAAACCTGGAGAAGCTCCTAAACTCCTCATATATTATGCAACATACCGTTATACTGGAACTCCATCTAGATTCAGTGGCAGTGGATCTGGCAGTGATTTTACTCTGACCATCAGTGGAATCCAGACTGAAGATACAGGAGATTATTACTGTCAGAGTGTACACAGTATCAGTGGTAGCTATGTGTTCACACAGTGATAAAGAGTCGTACAAAAACCTCTGTCAGTCAGACGTCACAGTGACTGCACTGATACAGCTGAGAGAAACTGCAGCTGCTGATGGAGGATCACAAAGTCAAGTCATCTTTATTTATATAGCGCTTTTTACAATAAAGATTGTTTCAAAGCAGCTTTACATTGATAACAGGAACATAATGCAACAAAGTTTGTTTCTGCTGTACAGCAGATCTAGAAGAAAATATCATCCTAGTCCAGCTTAAGTAAATTCAGTGGTGGTTAACTTTTGTTGTAAAAACATTATTAATTTAGTTAATTTATATACAGTGCTTAGCGTAAGTGAAAATACCCAAGCCAAAGGTGACTAAAAAGAGGACTAAAAAAATTATCTTTTGGAAATTGATCTTAATGCCTTAATTAAAATAAAAAAAAGAGGTTGATTGAGTTTACCCCTATATGTTAATTAATGCATTAATTATCAAACATGTACTAACATGTATTTAAGGCTTCTGTTATTCATTTATGAATCCTTATGACTCCTGTCGTAGTTAAGGATAGCTCTTCATTGGTTCATGATTAGTTCATATCTTCCTATTCATGAGTTCATGTTGAAGTAACTATTGATTCAGGTATTAGGATATTATTATTATTCATGTACTGTTATTGAAAAGGGTTACCTAAGAAATATATGAGTTTCTCCTGTTACAGGATTGTTTTGGTTAGAAAACACATGCTAAAATCATAAATGTGATCAAGTTTTATCAGTGTAATGATTGTTGTCAGAGTGACTTACTGAACTGATCTGGATTCTTTAACCACAGGCAGCAGCTTATGAAGAACTTCATCTGCTGTATTTTGTGCTCCAATAAACTGATTTAGATCAGATTTTAAGTCTTACCTGAGTATTTCCAGTTTACAGTGAGGATCCTGCAGTAGATCAGAAAGCTGCTTGACTCCTGAATCTCCTACTTTATTAAATGTCAGATCCAGTATTCTCAGGTGTGAGGGGTTTGATCTCAGAGCTGAAGTCAGAGCAGCACAACCTTCATCTGTAACACCATAATAACTCAACCTGTAGAGAACAATGACACTCGTCAGTCTCTCAGTTCAGGAAACACTGATATAAATGTCACCGGTCGAGGGTGGGTGCCAGATGACCGGCCGCTTCAACCCCCAACTCACGTGCCACCACGAGGAGCCGACACCACAGAGAACACAGGAGGCAGACAACAATTTAAAAGTTAAAATACAAGATCTTTATTGAGTAAAACACGTTAAAAACAGACTCGAATGCAGCCGTCGTGCCCCACAGACCTTCCTCTTCCCCTCGCAGAGTTTGAACAGGGGCAGTAATGACTTAACAGCGGGACCAGCTCTCTTCACGAGGCTCAGGCAGACAAAGAGAGATAAGGGTTCAACAGCGGAGCTGGCTCTCTTCACAGGGCTCAGGCGGACAGAGAGAAGGTAAGGATTCAACAGCAGAGCTGGTTCTCTTCCCAGGGCTCAGGCAGATAGAGAGAAGGTGAGGATTCAACAGCGGAGCTGGCTCTCTTCAAAGGGCTCAGGCGGACAGAGAGAAGGTAAGGATTCAACAGCAGAGCTGGTTCTCTTCCCAGGGCTCAGGCAGACAGAGAGAAGGTAAGGATTCAACAGCAGAGCTGGTTCTCTTCCCAGGGCTCAGACGGACAGAGAGAGGTAAGAATTCAACAGCGGAGCTGGCTCTCTTCACAGGGCTCAGGCAGACAGAGACAAGGTAAGGATTCAACAGCGGAGCTGGCTCTCTCCACAGGGCTCAGGTAGACAGAGAGAGGGTGAAGATTCAACAGCGGAGCTGGCTCTCTTCACAGGGCTCAGGTAGACAGAAAGAAGGTGAGGATTCAACAGCGGAGCTGGCTCTCTTCACAGGGCTCAGACGGACAGAGAGAGGCAAGAACTCAACAGCGAAGCTGGCTCTCTTCAGGTAGACAGAGAGAAGGTGAGGATTCAACAGCGGAGCTGGCTCTCTTCACAGGGTTCAGGCGGACAAAGAGAAGGTAAGGATTCAACATCGGAACTGGTTCTCTTCCCAGGACTCAGGCAGACAGAGAGAAGGTGAAGATTCAATAGCGCAGCTGGCTCTCTTCCCAGGGCTCAGGTAGACAGAAAGAAAGTGAGGATTCAACACGGAGCTGGCTCTCTTCACAGGGCTCAGGCGGACAGAGAGAAGGTAAGGATTCAACAGCGGAGCTGGCTCTCTTCACAGGCCTCAGGCGGACAGAGAGAAGGTAAGGATTCACAATAGTTGACTTCCTTCATAGGCCTCAAGCAGACAAGAATACGAGCAATGTTTCTACAGCCAGGATAGCTTCCCCAATGCCGCCGCAGTACACTTTCACTCGTGTTCCACTGTAACCCACACAAATCATCACACGTGATTATATCAATATACAGCACTGCAAAATCTCCTCACTCACAGAATAGGGCATTGGCATGGGGTCTAGTTCCTGTGCGTCACTACAGTCTCCTTGCTTTCTCCAATGAAGCGTGGGACTTTCAAACCTTCTCCAAAAAGACAATTTTACATGCCATGAAGTTTCATCACGTTCTCTAAGATATTCCCCATATCATAATTTAACCCTCTGGAGTCTGAGCTGTTTTTGGGGCCCTTGAGATGTTCTGACAAGCCCTGACATTTGTGCTTTTTTCAGTTGCTTATAAACATATTAATGTCAAAGGTGTAAATTCACTCTATAAAGCACAAACAGGGCTAACATAATATGTGAGCCACGTGTATGTACATGTTTTCATTTTTGAGAGAATAATGTTTATGCGTAGATATTGAAAAAACTAAAAACTAAAATTTCTGAAATAAGGCCACAAAACACATAGTAAATATGTGTCAATAAGACTTTTGACCAATGGATGTCATCGCCTATTGTTTTTTCTTCAAAATTATGTGAAAATAGTCTTGCTTTATCGTTCAAATAAAACCATACATTGATTTAAATTGATGTAAAACAGGTTTTGCTTGGAAAGCCAATATGCGAGGGGGCGTGAACGAAGAGTGGTTTACACCTGAATTACCACCCACTCTGCATAATGATGAGCCATTCACACAGGTGTGACACTGACTGAGCCACAATGCAAGGACAAAAGATATTTAGAAGACTTACTATACTGACCATTTAAGATTTTGCTTACATCTATCTTGTACATAAGTTTTGCTATTTTATTAAAAAGGTTACAATTACAAAAATAATTACAATTTCAACAATATTTCAAGTGTACTCTTTCTTTGTAAAAAAACAAAAACAAAAAAAAGATTATAGGCCTACATTTTATCTATGTATTCATTACTTTGAATATAGCCAACATTGGAACAGCTAACATCTTAGTTGATGACTTTATTTTTGACAAAAATATTAGGCTATTTTATATATAGAAATTGCTAAACAAAAGCTTATTTGATGAGGCAGTATATTCTACAGTAAAAACTGTACCCAGATCTACTAAACAAAATGTTGTCTTTCATATTTCGCCTGACTGTAAAGTTGTTTTCATGAAATATTAGGGCATATAAATGTTAGTTTGCAGTTTACGTTGCTTATACAAATAGCCTACATTTTATTTCAACATATTTCAGATTTTTACTCATCTCAGTATAGCAATACAGTTTGCTAAAACATCATCATTCGTTGACGATAGGCTTATTTACTTTAAATCCAGGAAATTTGATAATGAAAAAATTATTAAAATTAAGAGACAATTGATACAAAACGAAATTCGTTTTAAAGGAAGGATTTGTACTTTCTGTTTTGAGGTCTCTGTGAAAGTTTGAAAGTCTTTTAGTGTTTTTTTTTAGAGCTCGCGTCCATAATGGAGAACTGTCACGTAATATTGTTTTTTGCCAGCTGTGGTAAACAGCGCGCATCTATGCCGTTCATTCATTCATAAACAGAAACCCGAGAAGGAAAAACTTACTAGTATTCCTCAGCTCGTATTCCTCGTATTCCTCATTATTCCTCACAGCGCTGCGAGACGGTGTAAGCAAGTAATGTTCTGAATAAACTTGTGTTTTGGTTTTCTCGAGCTGATACGGGGGGCGTTCACAGGATTGCGCGGATTACCTCAGCCATTTGCGTTTGAATAGCGCGCGCTCTCCGTGGGCGTGTCACATTACATTTGAATTAGCTCTAATGAGGTCGACTGGAATAGCTCTCTTTTAATACAGATTTCACAAGATGAGAATATTTGTTTTTTATATAAATTACTTCATTTAAAAGAAGAGAATTCAAGCTTCATAAAGACATATATCACGTGTATGTGTGAGAAGTATTCATTGAGTTATGGTTCATTTTCTGACGCGTTTCAGAATGGACTTCACGGACAGAGAGAAGGCAGAACTCGCTTCGTGTTTATTTTTTTTTATTTGTCAAAAAGCACAACACTATGTTTTTATTGTGAGTATACACAAAAATAATACACATTTAACAGAATCGATTGATGTATGGAACTCCTATGGAAAATCAAAGTCAACAGAGTATTTTTGAGTTTCTTTTACAACGATAAAAAAAAGCGAGCTGGTATCGCCGGCGATACCGCCGACCTCAGGGGGTTAAACATAGACAGCCCTTATCTCTCATCCACCATGGTTCTCCTCTTCACTCTTCCAATTCGAGCTCCACACTTCCAAATTCGCCCGAGCACCCGACCGCTGAACACCGCCGACTGAAAAGAAACAACGGACCAAACACCACACGGCGACGCTGCTATAAACACCCGCTGTTCTCTCCCCCAGTTGACAATGTAATACCCTTTTATCCTTCTCCAAACGACAATGTGTCCCAATTCACTCTCTCCTACACCTGTTTCGAATTATTCATTAATAATTCTCCGTCTTTGCCCGGAGTTCCCGGAACCGGAGTCTTCCGGGTCCCATACCGGAAATACTTCCCCTCGGAAACTTCAGCCGCAATTTAAAGGTTCCGCTTCTCCTATATTCGTCACCCCGGTGACATAAATGATAAGATATATATGAATTTTTCCTTTCTCCTCAACATATTTGTATATGAAAGTAGTTGTCACCTCTTCACATCATCCAGTCATGCTTATAACTATTGTTGTGGAACATATGCAATTTTCCTGTTACAAGTATGCTTTTTTGTAAACTAGTTAACCTGTAAATAATAAAACTATATTTAATTGAAACTTAGAAGCTCATCTGCCAAAAGTCTTTGATTTCTAAAAAACTGAACTGAACAGACCACGAAGAAGTCTTCTGACCTGTAGATTGTGAGTATGAAAATTCAGATGCTTATGATTCAGGACAGATTTGACGTACTTTACCTAACCTGAGAATAATCAAAATAAGGTTAAAGGTGTTGAGAAATACGCACCATAAAACACTATCAAAAACTACCAAAAGTAAAATGACCTCAGAAGCTTTGTAAAGAATCTAATGAAGATTAAACATCCTTTTCAGTTACTTGATGGTTAACTTTTTTTGTATATTTTATTTTTGTATTCATTCATTATTCACCACAGGAGAAAAACAGACGACATTGAGACTTAAATAATTAGATGAGTATTAAATCATGTTTGATTCATATTCAGAGTACTTATTTATTCTTACGGAGCCTGGTTGATTTAGTTTACCCCTATGTACTATTTAACGTAGTTAAGGCTTCATGTTGAAATAACTATTAATTCAGGTATTAGTATATGATTATTCATGTACTGTTATTGTAAAGGGTTACCTAAGATATATATGAGTTTCTTCTTTTACAGTATTGTTTTGGTATGAAAGCACATTCCAAAAATAATAAAAATGGTCATGTTTTATCAGTGTAATGATTGTTGTCAGAGTGACTTACTGAACTGATCTGGATTATTTAACCACAGGCATCAGCTTCTGAAGAACTTCATCTGCTGTATTTTGTGCTCCAATAAACTGATTGATCAAAAACATCCATCTTCTGCTCTGATGTCAGCAACACATAAACCAGAGCTGACCACTGTGAAGAGGAGAGTTTGTTTTTTAAATTAAAT